>NW_027420618.1:0-100862 GCF_009905375.1 Apium graveolens | reverse complement strand
TGGCTCTCTACTCTATCTAACTGCTAGTAGACCTGATATCATGTATGCTACCTGTCTTTGTGCAAGATTTCAAGCAGATCCAAGAGAACCTCACTTAACAGCTGTGAAAAGGATTTCAAGTATCTAAGGGAACAGCTGATCTGGATTGTGGTATCCCAGAGAATCAGATTTTAAACTAATAGGTTACTCAGATGCAGATTTTGCAGGTTGCAAAATTGACAGGAAAAGCACAAGTGGAAGCTGCCAATTTCTTGGAGGTAGATTGGTTTTCTTGGTTTAGCAAGAAACAAAAGTCAATTTCCACATCAACTGCAGAAGCAGAATATATTGCTGCAGAAAGCTGTTGTGCACAGATTCTTTGGATGAAGAATCAGTTACTGGATTATGGGTTAACATATTTCAAAATCGCTATTTACTGTGATAATCAAAGTGCTATTGCTATGACAGGTAATCCAGTTCAACACTCTATGACAAAAACACATCAGCATCAGGTACCACTTCATCAGGGAACATGTGGATGAAGGTACAGTGGAATTGCACTTTGTTCCAACAGATCAACAACTAGTAGATATCTTCACAAAACCATTGTGTGAAGCTACTTTTACAAGATTGGTAAATGAACTTGGAATGGTTTCAGGTTCTTTCTCTAAATCTGCTTAGTTTTGCTCTGATGCATCAGACTTTATGATCAGTATTTACAGAATTTAATCTCATTGTGTATTATGTGCTTAATTGAAAAATGTGTGTAAGTACTGACTGTTGTCTGATATATGTTTCTAAACTCTGATAGTGATATGTCTGTTAGGTAACTATTCAATCCTATGAGGATAACTGTGCTAGATGCTGACCTAGTAGTCTTCAATAAACAAGGGATCTCATGTAAGAAGTAATTATTTCTGTGGAAATCTATTGACACAAGCAAATTTTGATAATTGAGCTTAGTTGAGTTTACTTTGTCTATTTTATTACTAAGTCACAAACTAGAATAATGCTACTCATCTGTTAAGTTCTGATGCTAGTAAATCTGTTGAATGTACTAAGTGCTGATAAACCTCACTTATCAAAAGAAAAAAAAGAGAAACAAGAATTAAAAATCAGGTACTCCTTTGAGATCTAGAGTAAAAATGTGGAAGGGAAGACCCAAGTGCATTGCTGGTATTAAGTAATATGCATCAGAAAAGTAAATAAAATATTTTCTTGGTGACTTTTCACACTCTATGATTACTGGAGAAATACTCTGATAATAGCATAAATTCTGATAAGCAGTCGTGACTCACTTACACTGAGAAGCCACTGTAAAATAGAATTTAAAAAGATGCTCAAAATTAGCACAAAATAGTTGAGGTGGACTCAAGCATGAATTCATTCAATAGTAGGCTTCAGAATATTGACAGGTTTTTAGTAAAGTTTTAGTTATGCCTTATTTCTAAGATGTACTGAAGTGAATCAGACTTTTCTCTTTGTCTGATATTAGCTTAATGCACACACTAACCACTCCATATGAATGATGAAAATCACTGTGGGGATCTATGTTGTTTTAGATGAACAGTCATTGTATCACATTGCACAAATTCTGAGGACAAGTTCTGATTGCATGTTCTGATGATTAAGTTCTAAAGAATATAAATCAGAATTTGTGTGAGGACTTACTAAAATAGGCATTCCTTTTTCGAGTCAAAAAATTATGTTCTGATGACTGTTAAGTTCTGATATAAGTCTAAGTTCTGATATTACAGTATGATTCTTTACTTGACTTATTTTTGGATAAAATTTGACAACAGTCTCAGTTTAAACCATAATACTGTTGAAGTGGAAGATTAATAGTCACTATAGTTAGGGATAGTGGTACTCGTACATGCACAGTCAACTTTTACTTGCTTCTTGTGCGCATTAAACCATGGTTTCTCTATCCAATGAATGTTTTTCTTTTTCCAAGTCTGGGGAGACGAGGTAGAATTAATTCCACCTGTCAGCATTAAATTTTTTTGCGTCTCCTGGCATTCTCTTGCCTATATAAACAACCACTTCACATCAGCCTTGCCATCATGTAATAACCCCAAAATTTTGAACTTTTTGTAACCCTTATGAATAGTGTTTTTGCTGATATTGCTGAATAAGAAAACTGTTCATGCCACACTATGTAGGGGTTCTTTTATGGATATTCTGAGATTTTATTGGTACTCTATATGATATATAAGTGTATGTAAGATCGTCAGAATCCAAATTTGAACCTTTTGATTTTTCCCGAAAATCCACCAGATATCAAAAGAATTGAGTACAAGGTAAAAGGATGAAAAGGATTTAAATTCAAGGATTTTAATAGAGGATCATAAAAAGGAATATAATGTATTGAGAAAGGTTAAGGGAACCTAAGTAATAAGATCCCGGGTATGATCCCTCAAACGATAAACGAAAACGAAAGTTAAGCGAACCGTATAACAGATCAGCGGCCAGTAGCCAAATAATTAAAAGCTAATCAAAGAGATTAGTGGGGATGATGTCATCAAACCAATGAGAAGAGGACAAAGGAGGGAGGGTGACATCACATGGTGACATAAGCATGACCAAGCAAGTGTGTTGTTGGTTGAATTAGAACCACACAAAAATTACCATGGTAAAAAGGTAACAAAACAAAACAAATCAAAAAAATCAACCAACCAAAACAAATCAAAGCAAAACACAAAATCATTTCATTTCTTCATCCAAGGAGCTCTCGGCTTTTTCTTCTTTTCCAAAGCAAGAAAATCAAAATCAAGTTCCAAGCATTGTTAAATCACAAGGTAATTATCTAAGACTCCTTATGCATAGTTATGGATATCCTATAAGTTTGAGCTCCTAAATCATTCACAATATCTTCCAAAAAATCATGGAAGAAGATGGTGAATAGTGTTTTTCAAGAACTAAAATTTTTGTTCTTGAAGTTTTGTTTAGTTTAAGCTTGGATAGGGACTTTAAGGGTGATTCCAAGCCATTCTCTTGATTCTCCACTCTCCAAGGAAGGTATAACCCCCTCCAAACCCTAACTTTATTTGAGTAATTAGGTTTAGTTTTGTTGATTTTAATTCATGGGAGGCTTGCTTGTTGTGAATGTGGAGATTAGTTAGTTTTGTGAAGTTTTGGAGTGGTATTCTTGGATTGTTGATTAATGAACTTAAGTGTAGTTAAATTTAAGTTTAAGAATAAGTATAAATTGTTAATGTTGAGTTGTTGGGGCTGTTATGAAGTAGTATGGATGGTTTTTGATTGGGTTGTGATTGTGGATTGATTGTGGGTTGAATTGGAGTATTTTAAATTTGGGTAATCGCGTAAACATAGCCGTCGTAATGTCCAATTTACTTTAGGCTGTTTTTGTTCTTAACATTAGGACCCATGAACTCACTGCTAGGTTTTGACCATTGCCATGATTAGATAGTTCATGTTACGAGCTTCGTTTTGATATGTAGTTCGTTTGATTCCGATGTACGGTTTAGAAGAAACGGTCGTTTTAAGTAACGACGTTTCGCGAACGAATCATTACCCCTCGCCTTACTTTGAAACATAGGTTAAAGACCTAAAAGGACTAATTGGAGTATGAAACATTTATGTAAAGTGTGTTAGGCAGTTGGTAAGACACTCACGAAAGAATCGCCTTAAAACTTGTAATGGTTAATTTATTAAAAATGGTGGAGCCGAGGGTACTCGAGCGACTTAAGAGAATCATTAAGCGCAAAGCGAGCGTTAGAGTCTAAATTGGTTAAAGTATAGATTATGAGTGACTTTGGTTTAATTCCAACTTATATGTTGTTTATAGGTTACCAGACTCGTCCCAAGCCATTTATAACCCCCAGTCGCTCAGGCAAGTTTTCTACCCGTTATACTGTTGTTGTGATGTATACATTTGTACATGCATTATCTTGTGATAGATGCATAATGGTTATTTAGCAAATTCTTGCGATATATTGTAGCATGTGATATGGTATATATGCATGCCTGTTTTGTATTCTTGATACATATATCTGTTGATTCAGTTGATAAAACCTATGCTAGAGATAAGCGGTAATTTGCATATACCCTTAGTATAGGGGACCCAAAGGTGAACTTTTTCAAAAACCGGGAGTAGAGGCTCCCGAGTATAATATATATATATATTTATATATATATATATATATGAATAGTTTTCAAAACTATGAATCGAATAAGGTTTATTCGATAACTTTATTTTATTAATGAATATTATTTTGAATATTCATTCGAGGGCTTATGACCCTGTTTATTTTATTATTGAATATTATTTTGAATATTCATTCGAGGGCTTATGACTCCGTTTATTTTATTAATGAATATTATTTTGAATATTCATTCGAGGGCTTATGACTCCGTTTATTTTATTAATGAATATTATTTTGAATATTCATTCGAGGGCTTATGACTCCGTTTATTTTATTAATGAATATTATTTTGAATATTCATTCGAGGGCTTATGACTCCATTTATTTTAATTAATGAATATTATTTTGAATATTCATTCGAGGGCTTATGACTCCGTTTATTTTATTAATGAATATTATTTTGAATATTCATTCGAGGGCTTATGACTCCGTTTATTTTATTAATGAATATTATTTTGAATATTTCTTCGAGGACTTATGACTCCGATTATTTACTAAATAATATTCTTTATTTTATTAAAGAATAATGTGTCGATAATCAAACTTACTTTTGATTATTCAAATAAAGATATTACTTTCGTATGAGTACATCTTTGGTTATTTAAGATTCTTTTCAAGTATAAGTTTTACAACTTCTACTTCAATTATTTTTATAAAGATTATTCTTTATGGGAATATTATTTAAATAATAATATTCAGATATTTTCTAATATATTGGGACTGATTTATTTTATTAAATCAGCATTACTCCAAACATCCTTACAAATGTTTGTGAGCCTTCAAAATGATTTTTAAAAGTTAGAGCGGATCACAAAAACTCATTTTTATTTATTTAAGATCTTCCTTTCAAAGGGGATTTAAATACTCGCTCAAAACCTGAGGGATCCGGCTCTGTGGTGTATTTTATATTCACAACAAGGTTGCTATTTTGATAAAAGAGTTTTGATTACTTACCCAATACTCGGGAAGTAAAATTCTTGGAACAAGTTAATCCATTAACAGGCATCGCCTGGGAAATATCGGTGAGTTTTCCTTTCCATCTAGATACGACTTCTTGGTGGAGCCGTATCAACAAGTTTCTACTTGGGGAAGGTGAGGACGAGCTTTACATTTCAGAGTCATGGATTTCATCTGAACTAGGAGTGGCGTAAGTGGTCGAGTGGCGCCGGCCCAGCCTAATTATATTGGCCCAAATGGCCTGGAAGTTCCGCTAAGACGGTCCATTCCTTAGGAGTCCAGTGTTCGGTTGACAAGTAAATCCGACAGGTTCTCCTCTACATGTAGAAAATGGTGGGGTTGTACAAGTGGTCTTCCTGGCGCGACAAACTCCCGTAATGAGTTCATCATCCAGTTGGACAATTCTGCAACACTACCCGTAGCTTTTCGATCGAAAGGCTACGAATGGGTGGTTGCCGAAGCATTAACAGGGTCAAACAGTTATAATGGTGTTTCCATTGAATGAAGTATCTCGTAACTTCATTTCCTTTAAAAATATTTCAAAGATTGAATCTATTCAAGTCTTAACTTGTGGTCTCATCTATGGGATGACCTTTTGAAACTTATTATACTTTGAACAATAATAGTTCAAGTAGATTTCTAAAAATGGTATAAGTATAATGAAGTAATTGGTAACTTCATCTTCCTTAAAACTTATATCCAGTAAGTAATTACCTTATACTTGATAAAGGATTCTAGTAAGTTATCCATTTAGATACTTGCATTATTGTTTACACTGTATATTATCTTGCGAGCTGTAATGCTCACTCTTGTTTCATTTCTTCATCACACAACAACAGTTAGGAAAGATGGTCAGACTCAAGCAGACCCGGCGCAAGCGCATGGGAAGCGTCCCGCATCTTTCCGTTGATGTTGTAGCTGCTATAGCTGCAGAGGTAGATCTATTGGTAAATCAGGCATTCTACTTTTGGGAACCAAATATTGTATAGTTATAACTTGTGGCAGATAATGGCAATTAACTGTAAATTTATCAAGTAATCATTTTGGGTTGTAATAACTTTTAAATTGTGGATTCAAGGAATTGTACTTATTTCAATTTCATCTCTGAGACTATAACGGGTTGTGGTGTGTGTTAGCGTGGGATCACAGCATAAGGTTATTTATTATTAATTAAGTGAAGTGATATTGTGGAAAGAAAGACTGTGACGACTCAGATCCCTGACCCCGGATCTGGGGGTGTTACAGAAATGGTATCAGAGCCTTATAAACCTCAGAGATAATGCGTCGATGTAATAATAAACTCACAAAGATAATAAGAACTCTTGCCAAGTTCAAGGTCGGACTACTTAAAGTAGCGCTGACAGTTAAAACCCTTACGGGAACCCTTATAAGTATCATGATAGTAACTTAGCTCGTTTAATGTATAGGCGCATGAGATAGAGGACCCTGAGATGTTCGAGCGTGAGCATGATGATGCACTGCTAGATGCCGAGGATTAGGAGGAGCCCGAGATGGAGGAGGATGAGGAGGACCCCTCAGAGGAGTCAGAGACCGAGGTTGTTGCTATTTCAGATGAGGAGGACCCGGATGAGGTCCTAGTGGATGAGGAGCGTGTCGGAGCTATGGTGGTGTACACTGGTACCCCTTTACCCACACTCCTGGTGGTCAGAGCTCCTACCCCTCCACCACTATCCTGGAGCCCATATGATGACAGCTCGGAGACCCATACTCCCGAGCCTAGGCAGACCGAGGAGGCACCCCCAGCGGCTCCGGATTCACCACCTCTCGACCCTGCCCATAGGCAGTCTTTGTTAGCCCACGGCTATGTTCAGGATGTACAGAGGACCCGAGTGGCTGTTGCTGAGGCCCGGCTGGATGAGGCCAGGAGGGAGTTGGATGCGGAGAGGGCGGGTAGGCGTACCCGAGCTTATGAGACTAGGGCTGCTATACCCCGATCCTTGAGGAGGGAGCTGACGGGGATAGAGCTCACATCCCGAGCGAGACTCAGATTGCTCCAGGGGGACAGGCATGGTAGGATCTCCAGGCGGCAGGCCGACTATATCTTCCGTCATGCGATGGAAAGGGTATGGGAGCTGACCCGCTCCGGTGTGTGATTCAGGACTGACGATGGGATAGTCTAGTTGTCTAGTTAGTCGGGGCCTTAGTAAGAGCCAATTTTCCGGGATAGTTGACTTGTATATAGCATCCCTTTTTATGACTAGACAGATAGACTCTTGTGTATCACTTTTGGGACAGATGGCTGTAGCACTGTTGTACTTTTGACCAGATTAAACTATGTATTTCTCGCATTATGTATATATTTGTTTCCTTTCAGTTCAGTTCCTTAGTGACGAGATCACTATTTTTATCATTATTATTACTGCACTTCTTATTAGAACTGTCATAAAATAATAGAATTGCGAGATACATTCTCCCCATTATAGAGCTGTGCAAGGCACAATGTTGAGTATGATTGTGACCTAACGTTGATTTTTCCCAATAATTTTTTTTATTATCAGTATCATGCCGCCAAGAAAGATTGGAACTAGGGCGAACCCTGGATCTGAGGACCAGGGAAGTCATAACCAGGATGATAGGAACCAGGAACACAGTGAAGAGGAAGATGATGATTATGTTGAACAGGATGACTCCCTGTATGAAGAGGAGGAGGAAACATATGATGTTGAGGGATTTGAGATAGAGGCTGAGGAAGGAGAAACTGAGGTTGAGCAACCAATACCAAACCCAGGCATGGATCCCATGAGCCAGTTCATGCAACTACTAAGGCAGAACTTGGAACGTCAACCCAACCCACCCCCTCAAGGAAATAACAATGTTGTGGCAAACTCTTTCAGGGCTTTTAAGTCCCTTAAGCCCCCTGAGTTCCACGGATCAGCCGACCCAGTTGAGGCAAGGGCATGGTTAAAGGAAATGGAGAAATCCTTTGAGATTCTGAGTATCGATGAGGCACAGAAGACTGTATTTGCTACCTACCTTCTGAAAGGAGAGGCTAACTACTGGTGGGAGGCCAAGAAAAACATGGAGACAGATGCTATTATAACCTGGGAGAGATTCAGTCAGTTGTTTCTGGGAAAATATTTCCCGAGGTTTATGGAAAACCAGATGGAGCTCAAGTTCTTGGAGCTAAAGCAGAATAACTTATCTGTAGTAGAGTACGAAGCGAAATTTACTGAGTTATCAAGGTTTGTGCCGGAATTTATGAGCACCGAGGAAAAGAAAGCTAGGAGGTTTCAGCAGGGACTGAAACCGTGGATTCAGAATAGGGTGGCAATCCTTGAGCTTACGGATTATGCCACTCTGGTGCAAAAGGCAACAATTGTAGAAGCCGAAAATGAACAGATTCAGAAGGAAAGAGAGAAGAAGGGAATAAAGAGGAAAAGCATGAGCATGGGTGGAGGTTCCATAGGAAGGAGCTTCCCAACTAGATTTAATCGAGGAGCAGTGTCCCTACCGGGAAAGAACACTGGGTTTAAGCGGCCAATGAGTGTGAATGTGAGCCAGAGCGGCCAGAAGTCAAGAATGTCCTATTCCAACCAGTCTCGACCCCCATTGCCAGCCTGTAACACTTGTGGAAGGATGCATTCTAGGGAATGTAAGGGAAAGCCAGTAACCTGCTTTAAGTGTGGGCAAGTAGGCCACTATTCCCACAAATGCCCTTCGTCAGCCCCTGCCGTCATTCCAACCACCACTTGTCATCAGTGTGGACGCCCGGGTCATTGGAAGAAGGAATGCCCAATGAACAAACCAGCAGCTTCAGGAGCCAGCAGGGCTGCCTTCCATAAGCCACCTATTGCGAGGACTTTCAACATCATAGTCCAGGATGCTATGAAAGACTCAGATGTGATAGCAGGTACCCTTTCTCTAAATTCAGTCAGTGCAAACGTTTTATTTGATTCGGGAGCAACTAAATCTTTTATATCAAAGGACCTTGTGCGTAAATTAAGACTTAAGGCTGAACCCTTGATAGAACCCTTACAAGTAGAAATAGCCAATCATGAAATTATTCCTGTTAATCAGATTCACCCCGCCTGTGAGTTAGGCATAGGGGAGCAATCTTTTAGTGTTGATCTGATTCCTTTTAAATTAGGGGAGTTTGATGTAATTTTGGGAATGGACTGGCTATCTAGCAATGATGCTCAGATAGACTGTAAGGGGAAGAAAGTTAAGTTAAATATCCCAGGAAAGAAAGAAGTCATATTTAGAGGAAAGAGGCAGACGCAAATTTTTTTGACTATAGCCCAGGCCAGAAGGATGCTACGAAAAGGAAATGAGGCTTACCTAGCCTATGTGGTGGACACGCAGAAGGAGGTGCCCAACTTACAAGATATTCTGGTAGTCAACGAATTTGAAGACGTATTCCCACAAGACCTTCCGGGATTACCACCCGATAGAGTGATTGAATTTGCAATTGAGTTGGCCCCAGGGACGACGCCAGTTTTAAAAGCACCTTACCGGTTAGCCCCATTAGAAATGAAGGAATTAGCTACCCAATTGCAGGAACTTTTGGATAAGGGTATGATAAGACCCAGTGTGTCTCCGTGAGGAGCACTAGTGTTATTTGTTAAGAAGAAGGATGGGAGCATGAGGCTATGCATCGACTATCGAGAGTTGAACAAGCTAACCATAAAGAACAGGTACCCGTTACCTAGAATAGACGATCTGTTCGACCAGCTAAAGGATTCTGTTTATTTTTCCAAGATTGACCTGAGAACTGGATATCACCAACTAAAGATTAAACCCGAAGATATTCCCAAGACAACGTTCCATACCAGGTATGTGCACTATGAGTTCTTGGTAATGTCCTTTGGATTAACCAACGCCCCAGCGGCTTTCATGGACTTAATGAACAGAGTATTCAAGAAGTACTTGGACAAGTGTGTGATAGTTTTTATCGATGATATTTTAATCTACTCAAGGACTGAGGCAGAGCATGCAGAGCATTTGAGGATAGCTCTAGGAATACTCAGAGAGGAATAGTTATATGCCAAATTCTCAAAGTGTGAATTCTGGCGGAATGAAGTACAGTTTTTAGGACATGTGATCAATGAAGAAGGAGTATTGGTTGACCCCTCCAAGATAGAGGCGGTCTCAAATTGGGAAAGGCCAACCACATCCACAGAGGTAAGGAGTTTCATAGGATTAGCCGGCTACTATCGTAGATTTGTACAGGACTTTGCGAAGATCGCAGCCCCTTTGACACGACTTACTCGTAAGACAGAGAAGTTTGAATGGACGGAGAAATGCTAGAACAGTTTTCAGGAATTAAAGAAAAGGTTGGTAACGGCCCCGGTGTTGGCATTGCCAGACGGAATGCGTCACACAAAGGATTAGGGTGTGTGCTTATGCAGCACGGTAAAGTGATTGCGTATGCATCGAGACAACTGAAGGAATACGAGATTAGATATCCTACTCATGACCTTGAGCTCGCAGCAATAGTTTTTGCCCTAAAAATTTGGAGGCACTACTTGTATGGAGAGAAGTGCGAGATTTTTACAGACCATAAGAGCCTCAAGTACATATTTACGCAGAAAGAGCTCAACATGCGCCAGAGAAGATGGTTAGAGCTAATCAAGGACTATGATTGTGAGATTCTCTATCATCTGGGGAAAGCCAATGTGGTGGCTGATGCCCTTAGTAGAAAGGAAAGACTGAGAATGATAATGACTTCGGAAGAATTAATAACGGATTTCGAGAGGATGGAAATAGAAGTAAAGGTAACCGGAACCGGAACTGAAAAGCTGTTTGAGATCTCAATGCAGCCAGAGTTATTGGAAAAGATCAGATTGTGCCAAGAGAAAATAATGAATGAGGGCAGAGAGTTAATGACTGGAGAAGAGATCCATACTGAGAAAGATGATAAAGGGATAATGATGTACTCCTACCGGATTTGGGTTCCAAACGTTCAAGAGCTTAAAGATGAGATTTTGGATGAAAGCCATAGTTCAAGGTATTCCATTCACCCGGGAAGCACCAAGATGTATAGGGATTTGAAGGAATATTACTGGTGGCCCAACATGAAGAGGGACGTAGCAGAATGGGTAAGCAAATGTTTGACTTGTCAAAGAGTAAAGGCAGAGCACCAGAGACCCAGTGGACTTTTACGACCCCTGGAGATTCCCGAATGGAAATGGGAACATATAGCCATGGATTTTGTTGTAGGCTTACCAAGGACGAAAGCCAACCATGATGCCATATGGGTGATTATAGACCGACTGACAAAGTCAGCTCATTTCATTCCTATCAATGAGAGATACACAGTCGATAGACTGGTGGACATTTACCTTAAGGAAATAGTGACGCGACATGGAGTCCCAACGTCCATTGTCTCAGACCGAGACCCCAGGTTCAACTCCAGATTTTGGAGGAGCTTTCAAGAATGTGCGGGGACCAAGTTAAATATGAGTACCACTTACCATCCCCAGACGGATGGGCAGAGTGAAAGGACCATCCAGACACTAGAGGATATGTTGAGAGTCTGTGCAATAGACTTTAAAGGAAGTTGGGATGATCACTTGTCGTTGATCGAATTTTCTTATAATAATAGCTTTCATGCTAGCATCGGAATGCTGCCTTATGAGGCCCTGTACGGAAGAAGGTGTCGATCTCCCTTATACTGGGATGAAGTAGGAGAGCGGAAGATGCTCGGACCCGAAGTGGTCCAAAGGAGAAGATATAGTGGATCTCATCAGAGGACGGCTGATAGCAGCCCAAGATAGACAGAAGAAATATGCAGACCTAGCCCGAAAGGACAAGGAGTATGGAGTAGGGGACTTAGTACTACTAAAAGTATCCCCTTAGAAGGGGTTAATGAGATTTGGAAAGAAAGGAAAACTAAGCCCAAGATATATTGGACCTTTTGAGATACTAAGACGGATTGGGAAGTTGGCTTACGAGCTAGCCTTACCCCCGAACCTACAACAAGTTCATAATGTGTTCCATGTGTCAATGCTAAGGAAGTATCATCGGGATGCCAGACACATAGTGGAGTACGAGCATGTGGATATGCAACCAGATCTGACTTACGTGGAGAAACCAGTAAAGATTATGGATAAGAAGGAACAGGTGCTTCAGAATAAAGTGATCAAGCTAGTCAGAGTGCTATGGCAGAATCATAATGTGGAAGAATCAACTTGGGAACTAGAGAGCGCAATGCTAGAAAAGTACCCCCATTTGTTTTCTATTTGATTCCGGGACGGAATCCTTTTAAGGAGGGGAGACTGTAATAACCCCAAAATTTTGAACTTTTTGTAACCCTTATGAATAGTGTTTTTGCTGATATTGCTGAATAAGAAAACTGTTCATGCCACACTATGTAGGGGTTCTTTTATGGATATTCTGAGATTTTATTGGTACTCTATATGATATATAAGTGTATGTAAAGATCGTTAAAATCCAAATTTGAACCTTTTGATTTTTCCCGAAAATCCACCAGATATCGAAAGAATTGAGTACAAGGTAACAGGATGAAAATGATTTAAATTCAAGGATTTTAATAGAGGATCATAAAAAGGAATATAATGTATTGAGAAAGGATTTTAAATTCAAGCAAATGTCATGATCATTCTCATACTCCACCCACACCTCACTCTCTCCTCCCTCCCTTCTCCCTCCTCTCGGCTTTCCCCTCTCACTCTCGGCTAAAAGCCGAAACCCCCCTCCCCATTTTTTTTCTTCAATCCTCAACCAAGCTTCCACTCTTTAAACAAGTAAATGTTACTTCCCATACCATGATCACTCTTATTTCATAAAGTTTTGAGTAGAAAGTTTAAGTTTAAAGGTTGCATGTAAAAGTTTTAGTGAAACTCAAAATACAACCTTGATTCTTGTGAGTTTAGGGTTGTTTATGAGAGGACTACAAGGAATGGATAAGTGCCAAGTCTTGAGAAGGAAACTCTTGATGATTAAATTGCCATTCCCATCCATTTCATTCGGCCATGACCATATGGGAGCCGAATGAATGGTCCTTGAGATCATTCTTGTTGTTTTGCTCAAATTTTGCATGTTTATGTGATAATGACTTGAATTTTGTGGTGAAAATTTGATAAAACTCCTTGCATGCTAAGTTATCATCTAGGTATAGCTTATTCTAGGCTTGCATGTCAATTTTATGATAGACCAAATGTAGAAAATGTGTTGTTTTGGTTTGCAAAACCCGAGGACATGCATGCATGTGGATTTCTATTAGAATGTTGTAAGATTTTGATCATTTGGAAATATTTTTTTAGTGAGCCTTAATTTCAGTAGGAATAATGTGTTAATATTGATTTATGCTTCTTGTTGCATGGTAATAATTCGTGGTTATCTTTTATAAAATGCATATCTTGTGGTTTCAAAAACTTAATGATTGGTGAGTTGAGAAATGTGATCTCTTTTGTTTTGCCATAATTGTACCTTAGGTAAGGATGATCTCACCCAAGGTTATTTTGAGAATAAGGGAGTTAATTCAGTATAATACCATGTATAAGTCTTGGTTTAAGTATTAAGTTTTTTTTAGTTGAGTTTGTCAAGTCAAAACCTTGGAAAATGAGAGTTATAGTTTCTGCAGAAAAATCAGTTAAGCACCCTGAGGTTTAGAGTAAGTTTTAACCATGTCATTGATGTGCACTTTGAGGCCCAAGCTACCAGAAGTTAGTATTGGGAGTATATAAAAGGTTTTAGGAGTTGGTTGGAGGTTTGCATGTCTTTTGGTTAGGTGCACAAGTAGAATAACAAAATATGTCCAGCATGGGACAGTTTTGTTGCAACTTAGAAATAGGAAGATTTGACCATGTCATGGGTAGTCCCTCATTAGGCCCTATTGGGCCTTAGTTAGAGGGAGTGTCAGAAAAGTTTTTCCAACCATAGTTCATAGAATATGAGTTAGAACCATGTGTCACAAGTTAATTCAAGTCAGGGCGTTTTCTGCCCAGAAAAAACAGGGGAACCTTGGACTTTTAGCTTAGGCCCAAGAAGGCCCAAGCCAGGCCCTTGAGCCACATCAAGTTTGTGAGATGCCTTTAGGTCAGGAGAGTCTTGTGTAAAAGTTTTGAAGGAAAACTTGTAGTTTAAGAGTGTCTAATGCACTCAAGAAACCATAGTTGTCATTCTGAAATTGCACCAGTGATCGCTTTCACTTATCACATAGTTTTAGAACACTTAGAGGTGAGTATTAGGTCGACCACCATAGTTGTAAGATGGTATAAGGTCAGTAGAGCTAAAGCCACAAGTGAGGGTCAATAGGTTTTGGATAATTTAGGAAAGACACATCGAGTTAGGAAGCCAAAATTAGAAGACCTTGTCTAGTTTAGCGACCAAGTGACTTAAGTGGTGAGTCGAGATCGTCCAAGCCTAGTGTTGCATTATGGTATATATGGTGTTATTTGGTGTTAATATATGATATGTGAATATGTGGCTATGTGTGTACTTTTGTAATTTAAATGTGAATATAAAATTAAGTGCGTATAGGCCTAAGTGCCATCCGTGTTTAATTTCAAGTTGTAAATAGGTTAAGATGGTAAGAATACATTATAATGAGGATTATTATTATTATGTAGGATCTCGAGACGAGGGAAAACTTGCCATAAAGGTCGAGTGAAGCTCCAGTTGCTCCTACCAGTCAGACCAGACCAGCGTTTCTCAAGGCAAGTGATTCAACTTGACCTTCGTATTTACTGCTAATAGTTCATACATTGCTACAACTATCCTGTGTCATTTGATATATTAAATCAAGCGTATCTTATGTTTATCTTTGAATTATATAGAGATGCCATGAAACCTCGAGTACGTATTGCAAGTAGTTCAAAAGTCTTTTCATGATAGTTGAATGCCATGATAAAATAAAGAGTTGTTATAATACTTGATTGATCCTCTTGATTAACATGCTAATGATTCCTAAGTATTAATATCTCACCCTGAAACTTGAACCCCTATAGAACCTTACCTTGAACTCTGATAGTCAGATACTTACCAACGTGATTCCTCATTGATTGATACCCTCTTTCTTATCCTAAAGCTTGACAATTCTGTTATATCTTGAGTTAAAGATCATTTCTGCATACCCTAACACCCTTAGTATTCATGAAGCCTGCCTTCTTGATGATCCAGCACTTGAACCTTGATGAGAAACCATTGCTTAAAGCCCAATTTGGCATTACCCTTTTATAATATCCAATAGCCTCACTGAATTCCCTTGTCTAAATCTTTGAGATATGAAAACCATTCAGTTACTTTAATAGAGTATAGTTTTGTGAATCATGGCCCTGAGATTTAGTACCATATTTCCCGTGTTTCGAGTTGATCTATATTCCCTTAATAAAAATGTTTACTGTTAAAAGAGATTTTGTTATAATTCGGCATCAGTTTTTGAAATAAATAAAATGTGGGTTTTCAGTCCCAAAGGGGGATAAATGTTTTCCTTGAATAGTGGATCTAGACTGAGACGCGAGTCCTTTCCACACTTATAATAGGCTTAAAAGTTGCCCAGGGATTCCCGTTAATGTATTAGAACCCAGCGAGGTTCGGGATTACTTTGCGGCTGATCACCGGCTGTAATCCGTAGCATCATAAAATGATTTTGATTAAGACATGATTTTAAAATTGTTTTGATACAAGCAAAATGATGCCATCTCACACAGTTTTATCTCTCGTTGCCATTGGTTATGTCTTTCCATTGTCATTCTTTAATGTATATCTCGATTTATGTTTTGTGTCGTACTGTTAGCACTTGTTGAGCATTTGGCTCACTCCTTGCTTTACCCTGATATTACAGCTAGCAGCTATGGTTAGATTCAAGCAGACTACCCGTAAGACCTGTGATGCTGATGCTTATGTTCGAACTCAGGTAGAATAAGTGATAGTAGTTCTTGTGAGGACTCGGTATTCAAAATCAGATGTAATAGTTGGTAGTGTTGGGCTGTTCCAAACCCTAAACTATAAGATCTTGGATTTGGTTGTGTTATCTCTTTTAAAATTTTGTAATAGCTATATTTAATTTGCTGTTTAAGTTGGGGGCGTGACAGGTTTTGGTATCAGAGCCAGGTTTAGAGTCCCTGGACAGCCCAAATAGGTTATTGGATATGTGTGTAGGTTATAGATAATATGCGAGAGAGTAGGTTAAGTAAATTATTATTAATACTCCTCTTATTGGTTGTCAGCAAAGGGCGCATTCCTCGTCATCCTCTGGGTCGGACGACACTATTGCTTTCTCCGTGTATGCTGAGTTGAGGCGCGAGTTCGACATGCTTCAGGGCAAGTACGACCGACTGATAGACCGACTGAAGAACGTGTATCCGGACAACCGAAACTATGAAGGGAAGCCCAAGGAGCAGATGACTGCGAGACTTGAGACCTTGGTTCAGTACGTCAACACTAAGCTTGAGGAGATGCCAGCGCACCGGGACCGTACCAGCCAGTATGTCATTCAGATGGTGGCGGATGAGCTCTAGAGCATTGTGAAGATGCTTCGAGAGGAAAAGACTACCAAGCCCGTTCAGATGGAGTGGAGCCTTAGTTCTTTCCATTTACCTTTCATGTTGTTGTACTATCAGACTCTATGGAATCCCCAGTTGTTTCCGTTGTTTCCTTTAAATAAGCCTGTTATTCCTAGAATCAGACTTTGTCCCAATCCTATGTATTGTGACCTTTAAAATTTCAATAATTATGTGCTATTGTTCCATTTGCTCTCAACTGTTATTTTACGTTTTTATCATCATATCTGCTTAATTTGGAAACTTGACCCCATATGTAAATGAGAATGCCATGCGATACCCTCGAATCATTTTATCATTCATATCTGTTTTGAGACAACTCTTATTTCAGGATCATGCCTCCCAAAAAGAAGAACCCAACAACCACATCCACCACAGACCCAAACATTCTTCGATTACTGGAAACTTTGCAACAACAAACCAATGCTATAGCTCAACAACAACTAACTCTTCAACAACGAATTGAAAACCAAGATAACCGTGAGCCACACCAACCACCTGAACCACCGGTACCACCTAGACAAATTGTCACTTTCAAGGCATTTCAGAATGTGAATCCACCTGCATTTCATGATACCACTGATCCAGTGATAGCTAACACATGGATCAAGGAGATGGAAAGGGCTTTTGAGTTGGTACAGTTAGGAGACGATCAGAAGGCGCCGTATGCTACTTACTTCTTGAAGGGAGAAGTCATCTATTGGTGGGAATCAGTAAAAGCTATGGAAGTCACTCAGCAGGTTTCTTGGGAGAAATTTAAGAAGTTATTTCTGGACAAGTATTACCCTAAGTACATGCAGAATCAGATGGAGCTAAAATTTCTTGAGTTGAAGCAAGGGAACATGACGGTATTGGAGTATGAGAAGAAGTTCACTGAGTTGTCAAGATTTGTGACAAAGTATACCAGCACTGAGGAAAAAAAAGCAAAGAAATTTCAGCAAGGATTGGAGCCTTGGATCAGAGATAGGGTGGCTATGTTTGAGCTTGAAACTTATGCGGGAGTAGTACAGAAAGCTGCTCTGATTGAGAATAATGGGATGCAGTCAAGGAAAGAGAGGGATAACAAGAAAAGGAAGGTTCCATTTTATGGAGAAAAGTCTTAAGCAGGAAGTTCACAAGATCGGAATGTAAAGAGGATTGGTTTCCAGAAGGGCGGAACTTTTCAAAAGAAAGGAAATATGGGTAAAAGGCAAGAATCGAAAGGGAACAATCAGGCAAGCCAAGGGCAAGTTGAAGAAAACAGGTTCCAGAGGCCAGAATGCAAGCACTGTGGAAGAAGGCACCCCAGAGTGTGTTATAAGCTGAGCATGACATGCTACAGGTGCAATTAGAAGGGACATTTGGCGAATGAGTGCAAGATGCCGAAGCCAGGAGTTACGTGCTACAAGTGTGGGAAGACTGGACACATAGCTAGGGAGTGCAAGGCAACCGGACCAGTCAAAGCTCTGATGAATGTGGTAAGTACCAGTGCAAGCGTGCCAGCCGAGGTATTGGCATTGCCTCCACCACCCGCACCAACCCCGCAAGCAACATCAAGGACATTTGATTTAAAGATGAAGGATGCTGTACAGAATTCGGAGGTGATAGCAGGTACACTTTTACTCAATAATGTCAAAGCTAAAGTATTGATTGATTCGGGAGCAACAAGATCTTTCATATCAGAATCTTTTGTTGATAAGCTTCAATGTGAGAAAATGATTATGAGTGAGGTAGTAAATGTGGTAATTGCGAACCAAGAAAAGATTCCTGTGAATCAATTTTGTCCAAAGTGTGAGATTGATATTTCGGGGTATAAGTTTTCAGCCGACTTGATACTCTTCAAGTTGGGAGAGTTTGATATAATTTTAGGAATGGATTGGTTAGTAGAGAATAGCGCTCAGATTAATTGTAAGACCAAGAGAGTGTATTTAAAGACGAAGAGTGGAGAGAAGGTAGTATTTAAGGGCCAGAGGTAAGAGCAACTATTTCTTACAATTGTTCAGGCTAAGAAGCTACTTAGAAAAGGTTGTGAGTCGTTCCTAGCTTATGTAGTGGATTCGGAAAAAGGCAGCCCCTGCATGGAAGATATCCCTGTAGTTAATGAGTTCCCGGATGTGTTTCCCGACGAACTACCAGGCTTACCACCAGATCGACAAATCAAGTTCGAGATCAATCTTACTCCAGGAACGGAACCAGTTTCAAAGGCCCCATATAGGATGGCACCAGCAAAAATGAAAGAGTTGGTGAGCCAGCTACAAGAATTGTTGGATAAGGGAGTGATACAGCCAAGTACGTCGCCATGGGGAGCACCTGTTCTGTTTGTAAAGAAGAAAGATGGGAGTATGCGTCTATGCATAGATTACCGGGAGTTGAATAAGGTGACGATCAAGAACCGCTACCCGCTACCAAGGATAGATGACCTTTTTGATCAGTTGAAGGGAGCAAAATGCTTTTCGAAGATTGATTTGAGATCGGGATACCATCAATTAAAGATCAAAGAAGAAGATGTTTCCAAGACCGCATTCAGGACCAGATATGGGCATTATGAATTCCTAGTAATGCTATTTGGATTGACCAACGCTCCGGACGCATTTATGGATCTGATGAATCAGGTATTTAAGAAGTATTTGGACAAATTTGTCGTGGTATTTATTGATGACATCCTTATTTATTCTAAGTCGGAAGAAGAACATAAGCAGCACCTCTGGATAGCATTGGAGATACTCCGATAAGAGAAGTTGTATGCCAAGTTTACCAAATGTGAGTTTTGGTTGAAGAAAGTTCAATTTTTGGGGCATGTCATTGGAAATGAGGGAGTTAAAGTGGATCCGGCAAAGATTGAGGCAGTTATGAGTTGGGAGAGGCCAAAGACTCCTACGGAAGTGCGAAGTTTTCTAGGATTGGCCGGATACTATAGAAGATTCGTCAAGGATTTCTCGAAGATCGCCACGCCATTGACCAAGTTAACCAGAAGGAATCAAAAGTTTGAATGGAGTGCAGAATGTGAAGATAGCTTTCAAGAGTTGAAGCAGAAGTTGGTAACAGCTCCGGTGTTGGTACTTCCAGATGATCAAGGGAACTTTGTAATATTCAGCGACGCTTCACATAAGGGTTTGGGTTGTGTGTTGATGCAACACAGTAAAGTGATCGCATATGCGTCAAGACAGTTGAAACCGCATGAGTTAAAGTACCCGACGCATGACTTGGAACTAGCCGCCATAGTGTTCACACTTAAGATTTGGAGACATTACCTCTACGGAGAGAAGTGTGAAATCTACACGGATCACAAGAGTTTAAAGTACATTTTTACTCAGAAAGAGCTCAATATGAGGCAGAGGAGATGGCTGGAATTGATCAAGGACTATGACTGTTCGATAAATTACCATTCTGGAAAGGCGAATGTAGTGGCCGATGCTCTGAGTAGGAAGGAGAGACTGAATATGATGATAACATCAAAATAGTTATCTAAAGATATCGAAAGATTGGAATTGGAACTTTGTGCTTATGGAAAAGTCGAGGAAGTTTGTCGTGCAATGACCTTTCAGCCAACACTAGTGGAAAGGATAAAGAAGTGTCAAGAAGAAGTAATGGAGAAAGAGAAGAATCAGTTATCTGGAGAGGAGATTAATACTCAAAGGGATGAGCAAGGGATACTAAGG
Organism: Apium graveolens; assembly: GCF_009905375.1. NCBI lineage: Eukaryota > Viridiplantae > Streptophyta > Magnoliopsida > Apiales > Apiaceae > Apium > Apium graveolens. The sequence goes on along the minus strand of NW_027420618.1, from coordinate 80,633 downwards.
TTTTCGTCCAGAATATGGATTCCTCATGTACTTGAATTAAAGAATGAGATCCTCCATGAAGCCCACAATTCAAAATTTTCAATCCACCCGGGAAGCACCAAGATATATTGAGACTTAAAGAAAAACTTTTGGTGGCCAAATATGAAGCGAGACGTGGCAGAATGGGTTGCGAAGTGTTATACTTGTCAGAAAGTAAAGGCAGAACATCAACGACCAAGCGGATTAATTCAGCCCCTGAAGATCCCAAAATGGAAATGGGAAAATATCTCTATGGACTTTATAGTAGGACTACCGCGAACGAAATCCGGACATGACGCAATATGGGTTATAATTGATCGTCTTACGAAGTCGGCGCATTTCCTTCCAATAAATGAGAAGTCGTCACTGGACAAGTTGGTTCATCTGTATGTGCGCGAAATCGTACTAAGGCATGGAGTACCCGTATCAATAGTTTCAGACAGAGATCCCCGATTTAACTCAAGATTCTGGAAGCAGTTTCAGGAATGTCTTGGCACGAAGTTGAATATGAGCATGGCATACCACCCACAGACTGATGGCCAGAGTGAAAGGACAATTCAAACAATTGAAGACATGTTGCGCAGTTGTGCAATCGATTTTACAGGAAGTTGGGACGACCACTTGCCGTTGATTGAATTCTCTTATAACAACAGCTATCATTCCAGTATCGGCATGCCACCATACGAAGCTTTGTACGGGCGAAAATGTAGATCATCAACAAGTTGGGATGAAGTAGGAGAAGGAAGAATTCTCGGCTCGGAATTGGTACAACAGTTGCATGACTCGGTCAAGTTAATTCAGAAAAGGTTGCTTGCTGCTCAAGATAGACAGAGGAAGTATGCGGATCCAACGCGTAAGGATGTTCAATTCCAAATTGGCGAAGCTGTGTTGCTGAAGGTGTCACCTAGAAAAGGGTTGATGAGATTTGGCAAGAAAGGAAAGTTAGCACCTAGATACATAGGTCCTTTTGAAATATTGAGTCAAGTAGGAAAGGTGGCCTACGAGTTGGCCTTACCACCTCAGTATCAGCATGTGCATAATGTGTTCCATGTGTCGTTGCTTAAGAAGTACAATCCTGACGCTAGCCATGTGATAGAATATGAACCTGTAGAAATTCAGGCAGACCTGTCATTTGTGGAGCAACCAGTTAAAATACTCGACTGGCAAGTAAAGAGTCTTAGGAATAAGTCGGTAAAGTTAGTGAAAGTGCTTTGGAGGAACCCTAAGGTCGAAGAATCGACTTGGGAGTTAGAGTCTGATATGCGTTCCCGGTATCCTCATCTGTTCTCTTAGATTCTGGAGACAGAATCCCTTAAGGGGGAGAGGATATTACGACCGATATCTTCGTGTAATTTTATTTGTGGATTTGGTATAATATTAAAGCCGAATGAAAATATATTCAATGATTGTACGTTTGTGTGACTGAAAATTTCTACATTATAAATTTGCTTTATGTAGTATATGATTTTTCAAAGCAAGAGTTTATTTAATTTCTTTATTTTTGATTTATAAGGAATATTCTAAGCCTTGGAAATTTTTTCTTTTAAAAGGTATTTTGTTCACAAATTTTGAAAATGATTTTATAAAGTCTCTAAAATCCAAGTTATTTTATGGTATAAATTTTATAATTTTTGAACTTGTATTTTATTTTATAAAAATAAATCATTATAAATTTTAGTTGTCATATTTAGCAAATTACAAGAAAGCCCTTGCATACAAACCACCCTCTCATTCTTTTCAAGGACAAAGAGGACAATTCCAACCCCACTAACTCTTATTTCTCTAGCCAATTTCCTTCTTTACCCTTGCATGCAAAATGCACCAAGTATAAGTGGAGGGATAGACTTGTCAATTCTCATTTCCACTCAAATTTTGTCAAATCAAATACAATAAAAACAAGCAAATGTCATGATCATTCTCATACTCCACCCACACCTCACTCTCTCCTCCCTCCCTTCTCCCTCCTCTCGGCTCTCCCCTCTCATTCTCGGCTAAAAGCCGAAACCCCCTCCCCATTTTTTTTCTTCAATCCTCAACCAAGCTTTCATTCTTTACACAAGTAAATGTTACTTCCCATACCATGATCACTCTTATTTCAAAAAGTTTTAAGTAGAAAGTTTAAGTTTAAAGGTTGCATGTAAAAGTTTTAGTGAAACTCAAAATACAACCTTGATTCTTGTGAGTTTAGGGTTGTTTTTGAGAGGACTACAAGGAATGGATAAGTGCCAAGTCTTGAGAAGGAAACTCTTGATGATTAAATGGCCATTCCCATCCATTTCATTCGGCCATGACCATATGGGAGCCGAATGAATGGTCCTTGAGATCATTCTTGTTGTTTTGCTCAAATTTTGCATGTTTATGTGATAATGACTTGAATTTTGTGGTGAAAATTTGATAAAACTCCTTGCATGCTAAGTGATCATCTAGGTATAGCTTATTCTAGGCTTGCATGTCAATTTTATGATAGAACATATGTAGAAAATGTGTTGTTTTTGTTTGCAAAACCCGAGGACATGCATGCATGTGGATTTCTATTAGAATGTTGTAAGATTTTGATCATTTGGAAAGATTTTGTTAGTGAACCTTAATTTCAGTAGGAATAATGTGTTAATATTGATTTATGCTTCTTGTTTCATGGTAATAATTCGTGGTTATCTTTTATAAAATGCATATCTTGTGGTTTCAAAAACTTAATGATTGGTGAGTTGAGAAATGTGATCTCTTTTGTTTTGCCATAATTGTACCTTAGGTAAGGATGATCTCACCCAAGGTTATTTTGAGAATAAGGGAGTTAATTCAGTAGAATACCATGTATAAGTCTTGGTTTAAGTATTGAGTTGTTGTTGGTTGAGTTTGCCAAGTCAAAACCTTGGAAAATGAGAGTTATAGTTTCTGCAGAAAAATCAGTTAAGCACCCTGAGGTTTAGAGTAAGTTTTGACCATGTCATTGATGTGCACTTTGAGGCCCAAGCTACCAGAAGTTAGTATTGGGAGTATATAAAAGGTTTTAGGAGTTGGTTGGAGGTTTGCATGTCGTTTGGTTAGGTGCACAAGTAGAATAACAAAATCTGTCCAGGGACAGTTTTGTTGCAACTTAGAAATAGGAAGATTTGACCATGTCATGGGTAGGCCCTCATTAGGCCCTATTGGGCCTTAGTTAGAGGGAGTATCAGAGAAGTTGTTCCAACCATAGTTCATAGAATATGAGTTAGAACCATGTGTCACAAGTTAATTCAAGTCAGGGCGTTTTCTGTCCAGAAAAAACAGGGGAACCTTGGACTTTTAGCTTAGGCCCAAGAAGGCCCAAGCCAGGCCCTTGAGCCACATCAATTTTGTGAGATGCCTTTAGGTCAGGAGAGTCTTGTATAAAAGTTTTGAAGGAAAAATTGTAGTTTAAGAGTGTCTAATGCACTCAAGAAATCATAGTTGTCATTCTGAAATTGCACCAGTGAGCGCTTTCACTTATCACATAGTTTTAGAACACTTAGAGGTGAGTATTAGGTTGACCACCATAGTTGTAAGATGGTATAAGGTCAGTAGAGTTAAAGGCACAAGTGAGGGTCAATAGGTTTTGGATAATTTAGGAAAGGCACATCGAGTGAGGAAGCCAAAATTAGAAGACCTTGTCTAGTTTAACGACCAAGTGGCTTAAGTGGTGAGTCGAGATCATCCAATCCTAGTGTTGCATTATGGTATATATGGTGTTATTTGGTGTTAATATATGATATGTGAATATGTGGCTATGTGTGTACTTTTGTAATTTAAAAGTGAATATAAAATTAAGTGCGTATAGGCCTAAGTGCCATCCGTGTTTAATTTCAAGTTGTAAATAGGTTAAGATGGTAAGAATACATTATAATGAGGATTATTATTAATATGTAGGATCTCGAGACGAGGGAAAACTTGCCATAAAGGTCGAGTGAAGCTCCAGTTGCTCCTACCAGTCAGACCAGACCAGCCTTTCTCAAGGCAAGTGATTCAACTTGACCTTCGTATTTACTGCTAATAGTTCATACATTGCTACAACTATCCTGTGTCATTTGATATATTAAATCAAGCATATCTTATGTTTATCTTTGAATTATATAGAGATGCCATGAACCCTCGAGTACGTATTACAAGTAGTTTAAAAGTCTTTTCATGATAGTTGAATGCCATGATAAAATAAAGAGTTATTATAATACTTGATTGATCCTCTTGATTAACATGCTAATGATTCCTAAGTATTAATATCTCACCCTGAAACTTGAACCCCTATAGAACCTTACCTTGAACTCTGATAGTCAGATACTTACCAACGTGATTCCTCATTGATTGATACCCTTTTTCTTATCCTAAAGCTTGACAATTCTATTATATCCTGAGTTAAAGATCATTTTTGCATACCCTACCACCCTTAGTATTCATGAAGCCTACCTTCTTGATGATCCGTCACTTGAACCTTGATGAGAAACCATTGCTTAAAGCCCAATTTGGCATTACCCTTTTATAATATCCAATAGCCTCACTGAATTCCCTGGTCTAAATCTTTGAGATATGAAAACCATTCAGTTACTTTAATAGAGTATAGATTTGTGAATCATGGCCCTGAGATTTAGTACCATATTTCCCGTGTTTCGAGTTGATCTATATTTCCTTAATAAAAATGTTTACTGTTAAAAGAGATTTTGTTATAATTCGGCATCAGTTTTTGAAATAAATAAAATGTGGGTTTTCAGTCCCAAAGGGGGATAAATGTTTTCCTTGAATAGTGGATCTGGACTGAGACGAAGTCCTTTCCACACTTATATTAGGCTTAAAAGTTGCTCAGGGATTCCCGTTAATGTATTAGAACCCAGCGAGGTTCGGGATTACTTCGCGGCAGATCACCGGCTGTAATCCGTTGCGTCGTAAAATGATTTTGATTAAGACATGATTTTAAAATTGTTTTGATACAAGCAAAATGATGCCATCTCATATATTTTTATCTCTCGTTGCCATTGGTTATGTCTTTCCATTGTCATTCTCTAATGTATATCTCGATTTATGTTTTGTGTCGTACTGTTAGCACTTGTTGAGCATTTGGGTCACTCCTTGCTTTACCCTGATATTATAGCTAGCATCTATGGTTAGATTCAAGCAGACTGCCCGTAAGACCTGTGATGCTGATGCTTATGTTCGAGCTCAGGTAGAATAATTGATAGTAGTTCGTGTGAGGACTCGGTATTCAAAATCAGATGTAATAGTTGGTAGTGTTGGGCTGTTCCAAACCCTAAACTGTAAGATCTTGGATTTGGTTGTGTTATCTCTTTTAAAATTTTGTAATAGCTATATTTAATTTGCTGTTTAAGTTGGGGGCGTGACAAAGATCCGGGGTATGATCTCTCAAACGATAAACGAAAACGAAAGTTAAGCGAACCGTATAACAGATCAGCGGCCATTAGCCAAATAATTAAAAGCTAATCAAAGAGATTAGTGGGGATGATGTCATCAAACCAATGAGAAGAGGACAAAGGAGGGAGGGTGACATCACATGGTGACATAAGCATGACCAAGCAAGTGTGTTGTTGGTTGAATTAGAACCACACAAAAATTACCATGGTAAAAAGGTAACAAAACAAAACAAATCAAAAAAATCAACCAACCAAAACAAATCAAAGCAAAACACAAAATCATTTCATTTCTTCATCCAAGGAGCTCTCGGCTTTTTCTTCTTTTCCAAAGCAAGAAAATCAAAAATCAAGTTCCAAGCATTGTTAAATCACAAGGTAATTATCTAAGACTCCTTATGCATAGTTATGGATATCCTATAAGTTTGAGCTCCTAAATCATTCACAATATCTTCCAAAAAATCATGGAAGAAGATGGTGAATAGTGTTTTTCAAGAACTAAAATTTTTGTTCTTGAAGTTTTGTTTAGTTTAAGCTTGGATAAGGACTTTAAGGGTGATTCCAAGCCATTCTCTTGATTCTCCACTCTCCAAGGAAGGTATAACCCCTCCAAACCCTAACTTTATTTGAGTAATTAGGTTTAGTTTTGTTGATTTTAATTCATGGGAGGCTTGCTTGTTGTGAATGTGGAGATTAGTTAGTTTTGTGAAGTTTTGGAGTGGTAATTCTTGGATTGTTGATTAATGAACTTAAGTGTAGTTAAATTTAAGTTTAAGAATAAGTATAAATTGTTAATGTTGAGTTGTTGGGGCTGTTATGAAGTAGTATGGATGGAGTTTTGATTGGGTTGTGATTGTGGATTGATTGTGGGTTGAATTGGAGTATTTTAAATTTGGGTAATCGCGTAAACATAGCCGTCGTAATGTCCAATTTACTTTAGGCTGTTTTTGTTCTTAACATTAGGACCCGTGAACTCACTGCTAGGTTTTGACCATTGTCATGATTAGATAGTTCATGTTACGAGCTTCGTTTTGATATGTAGTTCGTTTGATTCCGATGTACGGTTTCGAAGAAACGGTCGTTTTAAGTAACGACGTTTCGCGAACGAATCATTACCCCTCGCCTTACTTTGAAACATAGGTTAAAGACCTAAAAGGACTAATTGGAGTATGAAACATTTATGTAAAGTGTGTTAGGCAGTTGGTAAGACACTCGCGAAAGAATCGCCTTAAAACTTGTAATGGTTAATTTATTAAAAATGGTGGAGCCGAGGGTACTCGAGTGACTTAAGAGAATCATTAAGCGCAAAGCGAGCGCTAAAGTCTAAATTGGTTAAAGTATAGATTTATGAGTGACTTTGGTTTAATTCCAACTTATATGTTGTTTATAGGTTACCAGACTCGTCCCAAGCCATTTATAACCCCCAGTCGCTCAGGCAAGTTTTCTACCCGTTATACTGTTGTTGTGATATATACATTTGTACATGCATTATCTTGTGATAGATGCATAATGGTTATTTAGCAAATTCTTGCGATATATTGTAGCATGTGATATGGTATATATGCATGCCTGTTTTGTATTCTTGATACATATATCTGTTGATTCAGTTGATAATACCTATGCTAGAGATAAGCGGTAATTTGCATATACCCTTAGTATAGGGGACCCAAAGGTGAACTTTTTCAAAAACCGGGAGTAGAGGCTCCCGAGTATAATATATATATATATATATATATATATATATATATATATATATGAATAGTTTTCAAAACTATGAATCGAATAAGGTTTATTCGATAACTTTATTTTATTAATGAATATTATTTTGAATATTCATTCGAGGGCTTATGACCCCGTTTATTTTATTATTGAATATTATTTTGAATATTCATTCGAGGGCTTATGACTATGTTTATTTTATTAATGAATATTATTTTGAATATTCATTCGAGGGCTTATGACTCCGTTTATTTTATTAATGAATATTATTTTGAATATTCATTCGAGGGCTTATGACCCCATTTATTTTATTATTGAATATTATTTTGAATATTCATTCGAGGGCTTATGACTCTGTTTATTTTATTAATGAATATTATTTTGAATATTCATTCGAGGGCTTATGACTCCGTTTATTTTATTAATGAATATTATTTTGAATATTCATTCGAGGGCTTATGACTCCGTTTATTTTATTAATGAATATTATTTTGAATATTCATTCGAGGGCTTATGACTCCGTTTATTTTATTAATGAATATTATTTTAAATATTCATTCGAGGGCTTATGACTCCGTTTATTTTATTAATGAATATTATTTTGAATATTCATTCGAGGGCTTATGACTCCGTTTATTTTATTAATGAATATTATTTTGAATATTCCTTCGAGGACTTATGACTCCGATTATTTACTAAATAATATTCTTTATTTTATTAAAGAATAATGTGTCGATAATCAACTTACTTTTGATTATTCAAATAAAGATATTACTTTCGTATGAGTACATCTTTGGTTATTTAAGATTCTTTTCAAGTATAAGTTTTACAACTTCTACTTCAATTATTTTTATAAAGATTATTCTTTATGGGAATATTATTTAAATAATAATATTCAGATATTTTCTAATATATTGGGACTGATTTATTTTATTAAATCAGCATTACTCCAAACATCCTTAAAAATGTTTGCGAGCCTTCAAAATGATTTTTAAAAGTTAGAGCGGATCCCAAAAACTCATTTTTATTTATTTAAGATCTTCCTTTCAAAGGGGATTTAAATAATCGCTCAAAACCTGAGGGATCCGGCTCTGTGGTGTATTTTATATTCGCAATAAGGTTGCTATTTTGATAAAAGAGTTTTGATTACTTACCCAATACTCGGGAAGTAAAATTCTTGGAACAAGTTAATCCATTAACAGGCATCGCCTGGGAAATATCGGTGAGTTTTCCTTTCCAACTAGATACGACTTCTTGGTGGAGCCGTATCAACAAGTTTCTACTTGGGGAAGGTGAGGACGAGCTTTACGTTTCAGAGTCATGGATTTCATCTGAACTAGGAGTGGCGTAAGTGGTCGAGTGGCGCCGGCCAAGCCTAATTATATTGGCCCAAATGGCCTGAAAGTTCCGCTAAGACGGTCCATTCCTTAGGAGTCCAGTGTTCGGTTGACAAGTAAATCCGACAGGTTCTCCTCTACATGTAGAAAATAGTGGGGTTGTACTACTGCGACTGATCATCGTAAGTGGTCTTCCTGGCGCGACAAACTCCCGTAATGAGTTCATCATCCAGTTGGACAATTCTGCAACACCATCCGTAGCTTTTCGATCGAAAGGCTATGAATGGGTGGTTGCCGAAGCATTGACAGGGTCAAACAGTTATAATGGTGTTTCCATTGAATGAAGTATCTCGTAACTTTATTTCCTTTAAAAATATTTAAAAGATTGAATCTATTCAAGTCTTAACTTGTGGTCTCATCTATGGGATGACCTTTTGAAACTTATTATACTTTGAACAATAATAGTTCAAGTAGATTTCTAAAAATGGTATAAGTATAATGAAGTAATTGGTAACTTCATCTTCCTTAAAACTTATATCCAGTAAGTAATTACCTTACACTTGATAAAGGATTCTAGTAAGTTATCCATTTAGATACTTGCATTATTGTTTACACTATATATTATCTTGCGAGCTGTAATGCTCACTCTTGCTTCATTTCTTCATCACACAACAACAGTTAGGAAATATGGCCAGACTCAAGCAGACCCAGCGCAAGCGCGTGGGAAGCGTCCTGCGTCTTCCCGTTGATGTTGTAGCTGCTATAGCTGCAGAGGTAGATCTATTGGTAGATCAGGCATTCTACTTTTGGGAACCAAATATTGTATAGTTATAACTTATGACAGATAATGGCAATTAACTGTAAATTTATCAAGTAATCATTTTGGGTTGTAATAAATTTTAAATTGTGGATTCAAGGACTTGTACTTATTTCAATTTCATCTCTGAGACTATAACGGGTTGTGGTGTGTGTTAGTGTGGGGTCACAACATAAGGTTATTTATTATTAATTAAGTGAAGTGATATTGTGGAAAGAAAGACCGTAACGACCCGGATCCCTGACCCCGGATCTGGGGGTGTTACACATCAACTCTGGGGGTGAAAAAAAAATTAAATAAGTGGGAACAGTTTCAATTTTGAATTAACACTGTTTCACCTTGATTAATGGAATAACTGGGTAAGTGGAACGGTTTTTCCTTGAAAAACTGCAAGTGGGTAAGTAATGATTACTGTTTTCTCGTGCCCATTAACTATTCGTTTTTACTGCATGTCTGACAGGTTTCCAACGGTTACATTTTAAAAAAAAAAGTATAAGTAAGACAGAGAGAGGATTTTTTAATCTTTTATTTCCTTTCATACTTTTTCTCTCTATTTGCTTTTACTCTCTTTCTTCTTCTAACGTTGGTTTTTCATATAGACATTCTATCAAACACCTAACAGGCACTTATCCATCTCGATTCATTTCATGGCACCTAAGGATTTAATCATTGATGGAGCAAAATTTGTTCCAAACAACTATGCTGCAATTCTTGATAATGCTGAAGCTCTGTCTGAATTGCATTTTGTGCAAGACCTTCTTGCACACAGTGAAATCGGGTATGCATTGACCCAACCTTCAGTATTCTCAAGCCAACAAGTTCTGACACTTTGGAAGACTGGAAACTTTGATAATGGTGGTCCAAATGGTACTCCTAGTATTGTTTTCGAAGTGGGTGATTCTCCATATACAGTCACTCCTGGTACAATACGTAAGGCTCTACATCTCCCAGAAGGATGTACTTTTTTAATTCTAGAGGAATCAGCTCTTCAGGAGTTAATGGCCAGTTTGGGGTATGAACAGAGTTTGGAAAAGCTTGGGCAGTTGAAACAGGCTCATATCAGAAGGGAATGGAGCTTCTTCTTCGACTGCATCACTAAAGCTTTTGGGAACAAGTGTTCGAATTTTGATGCCATCCCCATAATGAGTCAGCACATCGAGTATGCCATCATAAACCAAACTCATTTTGATTTTGCAACGGCTATAATTGGTTTTATTGGGGATAGGATGACAGAGGATAGGAATGTTGTCTACTTTGCTAGATTCTGTCAACTTATATATACTTTTTGTACTGATGAACCTCACTTAGTCAGTTCCTTAACTCCACCTTTTAAGGTTGCAAAACGATACTTTAATAACCTGGTAAATGCTGACACTAAGAAACCAGTGGTTAGATCTTTACAGATTCCTCAGTCTGTAAAACAGATCTTAGTAAATGCTGATCCTGATTCCTATAGATCTGTTTATTCTGATGTCCAACCAACCACCACCTCCCAAACATCACAACAACCATCAGAACATACCACTCATTCTACTCAACCAACCCTCAGGCAATATATCAAATCCTATCTCTCCACTTCACAGACAATTCAACCCTCATCCTCAGCACCTACTGTGAAGCTTTCATCTTCCAAGCCAAAGAGGACAAAGACTGTTCCTCAAACACCTCAAAAGAGAAGGAAGATTTCTTTGAGAGATGAATCTGATACTGAGGAACAGGTTCCTTCTTCAGAACCTGTTGTTAAAGAAGCTGAGAAAGTGACTTCTCAGAAGGATTCCGGAATTGGGGGCTCTAGGCTTCTTAAGAGGCTTAGAAGAATGACTGTTCCTGAAAGTCCCAAGGAATCCATATCTACAAAGAGATACAAGAAACAGAGGGCAAAAAGGCCAGTTTCAGATGATGAAGAAGCAGCAGCTAAGGAAGGGGATCAGGAATCTCTGATCTCACAAGAAAAAGAATCTGCTCCAGACACTACTTCTCCATCAACTCCACCTCAAGAAGCTGTTACTGAAAAGGCCAACACACCATCTGTATCTCCTGTTAATACATGCACAAGTGCTGATATAGATATCCATACCTTGGTTGTGCCTGAAATCATTTGCTTAGAAGCTCCAAAAGCAACTAATCCATCAATAACACCTGTTACTGATGCTGCTCAAACTCCAGAATTATCTACTACACCTTCTCTACATCTAGATGCTGATGATCAGAATATAAGTGAACATCAGGATATGGCTATTGATCAGAACTTGGAACTAGATCAGCAATTAGAGGATGCTGAAGCCTCCATTGCTACTCACACTGTTATTCTATCAGAATATTCTGATTATGTAAGTTCTGATGCTGCAAATGCTGGAGATACTGGTGATGCTGCTCCAAATGCAGATGCTGATGAAGCAGGTCCTTCAGGACATGCTCCTCAACAAACTATTCTTAAATCTGAACTTGTTAAGAAGTTTGTTACCAGAGAAGCACTAGTGCCTTGGAGTGAAACTCCTGCAGGACAGGAGTGGACTAAAGAATGGAACTCAGTTTCCTGTGTTCCAAATGCACAACATCTTGCTGAGCACTTGACAAAAGCTGATGAAATGTTAATTTCTGATGATTTCAAAACCCAGCTCAGAGTCACTGCATTGAGTACTAAACATCTTCAATATCTCCATTCAACTACTCATGCAGAGCTACACAAGATTCAGGAAGAATTCATCAAACAGGAACAAGTTCAAAAGATTGATAAGAAAAAGTTCTTCCAACCTACCTTTGACAGGATTGCTTATATTGAGAAGACTCAAGAGACACAACAAGCTCAGATTGATGATATTCTGAAAAATCAAGCTTTTCAGCAATCTCAACTTACTGAAATCCAAGCCTCAGTGGAATTTCTTGTCTCTCTTCTACTACCTGCTGATGCCAAAAGGGGGGAGAAAGTAATTAAGTCCAAATACAAGACTGGCAAGACACTGAAAGGGAAGGATGATGAAAAGGATGATCAAGGAAACTCTGGAATGGGTAGAGGTCATAGTCAAGGTAGAGGTTTCTCATCAAGAAAAGCTGAAATCACAAGTCACAGGACAAGTTCTGATACTGGGAAAAGAATTAGTTCTGCTACTGGTAAAAGGATAAATTCTGATGAACTTTTAGATCTTGATGAAGAAATGTCAAGACAGTTATTTCTTCAGGAAAATCCAGGAATGGACTTGGAGAGTTTAATGGAAGAAGAAGCCATACTTAAATCAGAAAAAGTCACATCTAAATCTGAAGCTTCTGAAAAAAAACACTTCCAAAACTCAAAGGCATTGTGATAAAAGAAAGGACAAATACTGAAGTAACATTGGCTAAATCACAACCGCAGATAGATCCAAGATCCAAGGGTAAAGAAAAGATTGGTGAACCTATCAAGGTTTATGTGCCTCCTGAGAATGAAGAAATCACTGAAGAAAAGGATGATCTTGCTCTGACTTCGAGAAAAGTTCTTAAAACAACCTCTGACATGGCTCAAGTTGTTCAGAGTCAAGAGACTGTAAGTTCTGATATTTTGAAGAAGCAAGTAACCTCTGACATGGCTCAAGTTAACTTGATATCAGAAGACAGACCAAAGACACTTCTACCAGGATTCACTAAAGCAAAACAGACTCAACCTTTGAAGACTGCTGCAAGTGGTTTTGAAGCAAGAGTAGTTACAGGGAAGGAAGCAAGAGATAAAAATGGATTGGGAAGTGCTGATGAAAGAAGAATACAGAACACTACCAATGATCCAACTTCCTTGAGTGAACCAGGTATTGGAGCAACTCCTGAGAGATTGAATCAACTGGAATCTGTACAAATGGTTTACCATACCTACTTGAAAGAACACATCTTGTTGTACTTTATGACAGATGGTAGGGTTTATCATATAAGGCAAAATGCCATTCCATTGAAGTATTTTGAAGAATTGGAGCATGTACTATTCTTACTTCAAGTGGATGACAGATTGACAGGAAGTACTGCAAATTATTTGAAGGATCAGATTCTGAGACAGAAAAGGCTTTATTCTGTTAAATCTGACAGCACATATGTTCCAAAGTACAGAGATCACAAGGGTGATATAGTTGAAATGAAGCCCAACACTGCTCAAATTATAACTACCTTTCTGGGTTACAGGGCTGTGGAATTCAATCTTGAGTCTGATAAAGCTTATTTGATCAGACTGGATCAGGATATAAGAAAAGCAAAGATTAATGATCTCAGGGCTGCAATCTTTCAAATTGGTGAAGATAATGCAGAGCTTAAAGATGCTAAAAGGAGAATGATTGATGAACTTAGATATGCTGAGAGATGTTTGTTGAAGAACTATCTCAGAACAACTTCTGACATCAGAGAGATCAGAAGATGAAGCCAAGTCAAGATCTACAACTGCTTAAATTCTGATATTTGTACAGACTGAAGTTTTTATCAGAAGTTAAAGATTGGTAAAGCTTTAAGGACTGTAAGTTGTAGTTATCTAGTCTAATTCTCATGCATTTGTACTTAATGTTTTTGACATCATCAAATATCCGTTAAACTTGTATATTTTGCTAATTTACAAGTTGGGGGAGATTGTTAGATATATTTGATAATGTCATGGCTAATATGATTTATGTTTATGTTACACCCGGCATTTCTGTGTAATATTAATTGTAAATTTGGTGTAATTATAAAGCTGAATGCCAATATATTCAACTATTGTATGCTTGTGTGAATGAGAATTTTGCGTCTTAAATTTTCGTTATGTGGTATATGAATTTTCAAAGTAAAAAAATTATTTATTTATTTCATTTTTGATTTATAAGGAAATTTTTAAACCTTGAATAAATATCTTTTTAAAAGTTATTTGTTCACAAAATTCAAAAGCAGTTTTATAAAATTTCTAAAAATCCAAGTTATTTTATGGTATAAATTTTATAATTTTTGAACTTGTGTTTTATTTTATAAAAATAAATCTTTATCAATGTTAATTGTTATAATTAGAAAATTACATAGTTGTCCTTGCATGCAAATCCTTTCTATTCAATCCAAAAGGGCTAAAGAGACAATTACCACCCCACTAACTCTTATTTTCTAGCCAAATTCCTTCTTTACCCTTGCATGCAAATTGATCCAAGTTTAAGTGGAAGGGTGGTCATGTCAATTCTCATTCCCACTCACATTTTGTCAAATCAAAAACCATAAAACAAGCAAATGGCATGATCATTCACTCCACTCACACCACACTTTCTCCTCCCTCCTTCCTCCCCCCCCTCTCGGCTTTTCCCCCTCCCCTCTCGGCAATTCCCAAAAACCGAGCCTCCATCCCCTTCTTTCTTATTTCTCACTCAAATAATCATCCTATTACCAAGTAATCCTACTCCCTACATGTTGTTCTTGTATATCTTAAGAGTTTAGAGTAGAAAAACTTATGTGTTGACCTTGCATGGTGGTGTTTTGTTAAAACTCCAAGTGAATATCCTTGATTCTTGTGAATTCAAGGCTTTCACCATGAGTTATAGTAGCAAAGGGTTGAGAATGGCTAGACACGAGTATGCTACACTCATGCAATTGTTGTTTTCACCCTAATCCATTCGTCCATGACTTGATAGGAGCCGAATGGATGGTGTTTTGGTTGTCATGTTCCACTTTGTGTGTTTTTGTGATGATAACATGAAAATCTTAGTGAAGTCTTGATAAAACCCTTTGCATGCTAAGTGATAATCTAGATATAGCTTATGCTAGGGTTGCATGTCAATTTCATGGTAAAACATATTTAGAAAACATGTTGTTTGGCTTGCAAAACTCGAAGACATGCATGCATGTGGATTTCATTTAGAATGTTATAAGATTTTGATCATTTGGAAAGATTTTATAAGTAAGCTTTAATTTCAGTAGGAATAATGTGTTAATATTGATTAATGCTTCTTTATGCATGGTAATAAGTCGTGTATATCTTTTATAAAATGCATAACTTGTTGTTTCAAAAAAACTTGATGATTTGTGAGTTGTGAAATGTGGTTTCTTTTGTTTTTCCATGATTGCACCTTAGGTAAGGATGATCTCCACCAAGATTATTTTGAGTATAAGGGAGTTAGTTCAGTAGATCACCATGTTTAAGTCTTGGTTTGGGTATTGGGTTGTTGGTGGTTGAGTTTGTCAAGTCAAAACCTTGGAGAAAGGAGAGTTATAATTTTTGCAGAAAATCAGTTTAGTACCCTGAGGTTTAGAGTGAGTTTTGACCATGTAATTTATGTGCACTTTGAGGCCCAAGCCACCAGAAGTTAGTATTAGGAGTATATAAAAGTTTTTAGGTGTTGGTTGGAGGTTTGCATGTCGTTTGGTTAGGTGCACAAGTAGAATAACAAAATCTGTCCAGCAGGGGACAGTTTTGTTGTAACTTAGAAATAAGGAGATTTGACCATGTCATGGGTAGGCCCTCATTAGGCCCTGTTGGGCCTTAGTTAGAGGGATTGTCAGAGAAGTTTTCCCAACCATAGTTCATAGGATATGAGTTAGAACCAATTTGTCACAAGTTAATTCAAGTTAGGGTGTTTTCTGCCCAGGAAAACAGGGGAACCATGGACTTTTAACTTAGGCCCAAGAAGGCCTAAGCCAGGCCCTTGAGCCACATCAATTTTGGGAGATGCCCTTAGGTAAGGAGAGTCTTGTGTAAAAGTTTTTAAGGAAAACATG
This sequence comes from Apium graveolens, assembly GCF_009905375.1. Classification (NCBI taxonomy): domain Eukaryota; kingdom Viridiplantae; phylum Streptophyta; class Magnoliopsida; order Apiales; family Apiaceae; genus Apium; species Apium graveolens. The sequence goes on along the minus strand of NW_027420618.1, from coordinate 64,695 downwards.
TAGTTTAAGAGTGTCTAATACACTCAAGAAACCATAGTTGTCATTCTGAAATTTGCACCAGTGAGCACTTTCACTTATCACATAGTTTTAGAACACTTAGGAGTGAGATTTAGGTTGACCACCATAGTTGTAAGATAGTATAAGGTTAGTAGAGCAAAAGGCACAAGTGAGGGTCAATAGGTTTTGGATAGTTTAGTAAAGGCACATCGAGTTAGGAAGCCAAAATTAGAAGACTTTGTCTAGTTTAGCGATCAAGTGACTTAAGTTGTGAGTCGAGATCATCCAAGCCTAGTGTTGCATTATGGTGTATATGGTGTTATTTGGTATTAATATATGATATGTGATTATGTGGCTATGTGTGTGCAATTATAAATTAAAGGTGATTATAAATTAAGTACATATAGGCTTAAGTGCCATCCGTGTTTAAATTTGGGTTGTAAATAGGTTAAGTTGGTGAGAGTATATTATAATGAGGATTATTATTATTTATGTAGGATCTCGAGACGAGGGAAAACTTGCCATAAAGGTCGAGTGAAGCTCCAGTTGTTGCTCCTACCAGTCAGACCAGACCAGCCTTTCTCAAGGCAAGTGATTCAACTTGTCCTTCATATTTACTGCTAATAGTTCATACATGCTGCAACTATCCTGTGTCATTTGATATATTAAATCAAGCGTATGTAATGTTTATCTTTGAATTATATAGTGATGCCATGATAAAAGAAAGGGTAGTTATAACTCTTGGTTGATTCTCTTGATTAACATGCTGATGATTCCTAAGTATTGATATCTCATCCTGATACTTGAACCCCTATAGAACCTTACCTTGAACCCTGATAGTCAGATACTTATCAAAGTGATTCCTCATTGATTGATACCCCTCTTTCTTATCCTGAAGCTTGACAATTCTAATATATCCTGAGTTAAAGATCATTTCTGCATACCTTAACACCCTTAGTATTCATGAAGCTTATCTTCTTGATGATCCAACACTTGAACCTTGATGAGAAACCTTTGCTTAAAGCCCAATTTGGCATTACCCTTTTTAAATATCCAATAGCCTCACTAAATCCCCTTGTCTAATCTTTGATATATGAAAACCATTCAGTTACTTTAATAGAGTATAGTTTTGTGAATCATGGCCCTGAGATTTAGTACCATATTTCCCGTGTTTCGAGTTGATCTATAATCCCTTGATAAAAAAATGTTTACGGTAAAAGAGATTTTGTTATAAATCGGCATCAGTTTTTGAAATAAATAAAATGTGGGTTTTAGGTCCCAAAGGGGGATAAATGTTTTCTTTAAATAGTGGACCTGGACTGAGATGCGAGTCCTTTCCACACTTATATTAGGCATAAAAGTTTTCTAGGGATTCCCATTAATGTTTTAGAACCCAGCGAGGTTCGGGATTACTTCGCGGCTGATCACCGGCTATAATCCGTAGCGTCATAAAATGATTTTGATTAAGATATGATTTTGAAATTGTTTTGATACAAACGGAATGATGCCATCACCCAAAGTTTTATCTCTCGTTATCACTGGTTATGTCTTCCCATTGATATTCTTTAATATATATCTCGATTTATGTTTTGTATCGTATTGTTTAGCACTTGTTGAGCATTTGGCTCACTCCTTGCTTTACCCTGATATTACAGCTAGCAGCTATGGTTAGATTCAAGTAGACTACCCATAAGACCTGTGATGCTGATGCTTATGTTCGAGCTCAGGTAGAATAAGTGATAGTAGTTTGTGTGAGGACTCGGTATTTAAAATCAGTTGTAATAGATGGTAGTGTTGGGCTGTTCCAAACCCTAAACTGTAAGATCTTGGTTTTGGGTATGTTTATTTAATTATTAAATGTTGTAATTGCTATATTAAATCTGCTGTTTAAGTTAGGGTGTGACAGGTTTTGGTATCAGAGCTACGGTTTAGAGTCCCTGGACAGCTCAAATAGGTTAAAGGGTATATGTGTAGGTTATAGATATTATGCGAGAGAGTAGGTTAAGTAAGTTTATTATTAATACTCCTCTTATTGGTTGTTAGCAAAGGGCGCATTTCTCGTCATCCTCTGGTTCGGACGATACTATTGCTTTCACCGTGTATGCTGAGTTGAGGCGCGAGTTTGACATGCTTCAGGGAAAGTACGACCGATTGATAGACCGACTATAGAACGTGTACCCAGACAGCCGAAACTATGAAGGGAAGCCCAAGGAGCAGATGACTGCGAGACTTTAGACCTTTGTTCAGTACGTCAACACTAAGCTTGAGGTGATGCCAGCGCACCGGGACCGTACCAGCCAGTATGTCATTCAGATGGTGGCGGATGAGCTCCAAAGCATTGTGAAGACGCTTCGAGAGGAAAAGACTACCAAGCCCCGTTCAGATGGAGTGGAGCCTTAGTTCTTTCCAATTACCTTTCATGTTATTGTACTATCAGACTCCGTAGAATTTCCCAGTTGTTTCCGTTATTTCCTTTAAATAAGCCTGTTGATCCTAGAATCAGACTTTGTTCTAATCTCATGTACTGTGACCTTTAAATTTCAATAATTATGCTCTATTGTTCCAATTGCTCTCAACTGTTATCATACGCTTTTATATGAATCATCATATCTGCTTAATTTGAAAACCTGACCTCATATGTAAGTAAGAATGCCATGCGATACCCTCGAATTGTTTTATTATTCGTATCTGTTTTGACATAACTCTTATTTCAGGATCATGCCTCCCAAAAAGAAGAACCCAACAACCACATCCACCACAGACCCAAATATTCTTCGACTACTGGAAACTTTGCAACATCAAATAAATGCTATAGCCCAACAACAACTAACTCTTCAACAGCGAATTGAAAACCAAGATAACCATGAACCACACCAACCACCTGAACCACCAGTACCACCTAGACAGATTGTCACTTTCAAGGCTTTTCAGAATATGAATCCACCTGCATTTCATGATACCACTGATCCAGTAATAGCTAACACATGGATCAAGGAGATGGAAAGGGCTTTTGAGTTGGTACAGTTAGGAGACGATCGGAAGACGCCGTATGCTACTTACTTCTTGAAGGGCGAAGTCATCTATTGGTGGGAATCAGTAAAAGCTATGGAAGTCACTCAGCAGGTTTCTTGGGAGAGATTTAAGAAGTTATTTTTGGACAAGTATTACCCTAAGTACATGCATAATCAGATGGAGCTTAAATTTTTGGAGCTGATGCAAGGGAACATGACTGTATTGGAGTATGAGAAGAAGTTCATTGAGTTGTCAAGGTTTGTGACAAAGTATACCAGCACCGAGGAGGAAAAAACAAAGAAATTTCAGCAAGGACTGGAGCCTTGGATCAGAGATAGAGTGGCTATGTTTGAGCTTGAAACTTATACGGGAGTAGTACAGAAAGCTGCTCTGATTGAAAATAATGGGATGCAGTCAAGGAAGGAAAGGGATAACAAGAAGAGGAAGGTTCCATTTTATGGAGAAAAGTCTGAAGTGGGAAGTTCACAAGATCGGAATGTAAAGAGGATCGGATTCCATAAGGGCGGAAATTTTCAAAAGAAGGGAAATTTGGAAAAAAGGCAAGAATCAAAGGGGAACATTCAGGCAAGCCAAGGGCAATTTGGAGAAAACAGGTTCCAGAGACCCGAATGCAAGCACTGTGGAAGAAGGCACCCCGAAGTGTGTAATAAGTTGAGCATGACATGCTATAGGTGCAATCAGAAGGGACATTTGGCGAATGAGTGCAAGATACCGAAGCCAGGAGTTACGTGCTACAAGTGTGGGAAGACTGGACACATGGCTAGGGAGTGTAAGGCAATCGGACCAGTCAAAGCTCTAATGAATGTGGCAAGTACCAGTGCGAGCGTGCCTGCTGAGGTATTGGCATTACCTCCACCACCTACACCAACCCCGCAAGCAACAAGGACATAGGATCTAAGGATGAAGGATGCTGTTCAGAATTCAGAGGTGATAGCAGGTACACTTTTACTCAATAATGTCAAAGCTAAAGTATTGATTGATTCAGGAGCAAAAAGATCTTTCATATCAGAATCTTTTGTTGATAAGCTTCAATGTGATAAAATGATTATGAGCGAGGTAGTAAATGTGGTAATTGCGAACCAAGAGAAGATTCATGTAAATCAATTCTATCCGAAGTGTGAGATTGATATTTCGGGATATAAGTTTTCAGCCGACTTGATACTCTTCAAGTTGGGGGAGTTTTATATAATTTTAGGAATGGATTGGTTAGGAGATAATAACGCTCAGATTAATTGTAAAACCAAGAAAGTGTATTCAAAGACGAAGAGTGGAGAGAAGGTAGTATTTAAGGGGCAGAGGCAAGAGCAACTATTTTTTACAATTGTTCAGGCTAAGAAGCTACTTAGAAAAGGTTGTGAGTCGTTCCTAGCTTATGTAATGGATTGAGAAAAAGGGAGTCCCAGCATAGAAGATATACCGGTAGTTAACGAGTTCCCAGATGTGTTTCCCGAAAAACTACCAGGCTTACCACCATATCGACAAATTGAGTCCGAGATTAACCTTGCTTCAGGCACGGAACCAGTTTCAAAGGCCCCATATAGGATGGCACCAGTAAAAATGAAAGAGTTGGCGAGCCAGCTACAAGAATTGTTGGATAAGGGAGTGATACGACCAAGTACGTCGCCATGGGGAGCACATGTTCTGTTTGTAAAGAAGAAAGATGGGAGTATGCGATTATGCATAGATTATCGGGAGTTGAATAAGGTAACGATCAAGAACCGCTACCCGCTACCAAGAATAGATGACCTTTTTGATCAGCTGAAAGGAGCAAAGTGCTTTTCAAAGATTGACTTGAGATCGGGATACCATCAATTAAAGATCAAAGAAGAAGATATTCCCAAGACATCATTTAGGACCAGATATGGGCATTATGAATTCCTAGTAATGCCGTTTGGTTTGACCAACGCCCCGGCCGCATTTATGGATTTGATGAATCGAGTATTTAAGAAGTATTTGGACAAGTTTGTCGTGGTGTTCATTGATGACATCCTTATTTATTCTAAGTCGGAAGAAGAACATAAACAACACCTCTGGATAGCATTGGAAATACTTCGTCAAGAGAAGTTGTATGCCAAGTTTACCAAATGTGAGTTTTGGTTAAAGGAAGTTCAATTTTTGGGGCATGTCATTGGAAGTGAAGGAGTTAAAGTGGATCCGGCAAAGATTGAGGAGTTATGAGTTGGGAGAGGCCAAAGACTCCTACGGAAGTGCGAAGTTTTCTAGGGTTGGCAGGATACTATAGAAGGTTCGTCAAGGATTTTTCGAAAATCGCCACGCCATTGACCAAGTTAACTAAAAAGAATAAAAAGTTTGAATGGAGTGCAGAATGTGAGGATAGCTTTCAAGAGTTAAAACAGAGATTGGTAACAGCTCCGGTGTTAGTACTTCTAGATGATCAAGGAAATTTTGTAATATTCAGCGATGCTTCACATAAGGGATTGGGTTGTGTGTTAATGCAACACAGTAAGGTGATCGCGTATGCGTCAAGACAGTTGAAACCGCATGAGTTGAAGTACCCAACGCATGACTTGGAACTAGCCGCCATAGTGTTCGCACTAAAGATTTGGAGACATTACCTCTACGGAGAAAAGTGTGAAATCTACACGGATCACAAGAGTTTAAAGTACATTTTCACTCAGAAGGAGCTCAATATGAGGCAGAGGAGATGGCTAGAATTGATCAAGGACTATGACTGTTCGATAAATTACCATCCTGGAAGGCGAATGTTGTGGCCGATGCTCTAAGTAGGAAAGAGAGACTGAATATGATGACAACACCAAAGGAATTATCTGAAGAAATCAAGAGATTTGAACTGGAACTTTGTGATTGTGGAAAAGTTGAAGAAGTTTGTCGTGCAATGACTTTTCAGCCAATACTAGTGGAAAAGATAAAGAAATGTCAAGAAGAAGTAATGGAGAAAGGGAAGAATCAGTTGACTGGAGAGGAGATTAATACTCAAAGGGATGAGCAAGGGATACTAAGGTTTTCTTCCAGAATTTGGATTCCTCATATACCTGAATTAAAGAATGAGATCCTACACGAAGCCCACAATTCGAAATTTTCAATCCACCCGGGAAGCACCAAGATGTATCGGGACTTAAAGCAGAACTTTGGGTGGCCAAATATGAAGCGGGACGTGGCAGAATGGGTTGCGAAGTGTTATACTTACCAGAAAGTGAAGGCAGAACATCAACGACCAAGCGGATTAATTCAGCCCCTAAAGATTCTAGAATGGAAATGGGAAAATATTGCTATGGACTTTATAGTAGGACTACCGCGAACGATATCCGGGCATGACGCTATATGGGTTATAGTTGATCGTCTTACAAAGTCAGCGCATTTCCTTCCAATTAACAAGAAGTCGTCATTAGACAAATTGGTTCATCTGTATATACGCAAAATCGTACTAAGGCATGGAGTACCTGTATCAATAGTTTCAGACAGAGATCCCCGATTTAACTCGAGATTTTGGAAGCAATTTCAGGAATGTCTTGGCACGAAGTTGAATATGAGCATGGCGTACCACCCGCAGACTGATGGACAAAGCGAAAGGACAATTCAAACAATCGAAGATATGTTGCGCAGTTGTGCAATCGATTTTGCAGGAAGTTGGGACGACCACTTGCCGTTGATTGAATTCTCTTACAACAATAGCTATCATTCCAGTATCGGCATGCCACCATACGAAGCTTTGTACGGGCGAAAATGTAGATCACCAACAAGTTGGGATGAAGTAGGAGAAGGAAGGATTCTCGGCTCATAATTGGTACAACAGTTGCATGACACAGTCAAGTTAATTCAGAAAAGGTTGCTTGCTGCTCAAGATAGACAGAGGAAGTATGCGGATCCAGCACGTAAGGATGTTCGATTCCAAATTGGCGAAGCTGTTTTGTTGAAGGTGTCACCTAGAAAAGGGTTGTCTAGATTTGGCAAGAAAGGGAAGTTAGCACCTAGATACATAGGTCCTTTTGAAATTTTGAGTCAAGTGGGGAAGGTGGCCTACGAGTTGGCCTTACCACCTCAGTATCAGCATGTGCATAATGTGTTCCATGTGTCGTTGCTTAAGAAGTATAATCCTGACGCTAGCCATGTGATAGAATATGAACCTGTAGAAATTCAGGCAAACCTGTCATTTGTGGAGCAACCTGTCAAAATACTCGACTGGCAAGAGAAGAGTCTTAGGAATAAGACAGTAAAGTTAGTAAAAGTACTTTGGAGAAACCCTAAGGTCGAAGAATCGACTTGGGAGTTAGAGTCTGATATGCATTCCCGGTATCCTCATCTGTTCTCTTAGATTCTGGGGACAGAATCCCTTAAGGGGGAGAGGATGTTACACCCGACATTTCTGTGTAATATTAATTGTAAATTTGGTGTAATTATAAAGCCGAATGCCAATATATTCAACTATTGTATGCTTGTGTGAATGAGAATTCTGCGTCTTAAATTTTCGTAATATTGTATATGAATTTTCAAATCAAAAAAATTATTTATTTCTTTCATTTTTGATTTATAAGGAATATTTTTAAACCTTGAATAAATATCTTTTTAAAAGTTATTTGTTCACAAAATTCAAAAGTAGTTTTATAAAATTTCTAAAAATCCAAGTTATTTTATGGTATAAATTTTATAATTTTTGAACTTGTGTTTTATTTTATAAAAATAAATCTTTATCAATGTTAATTGTTATAATTAGCAAATTACATAGTTATCCTTGCATGCAAATCCTTTCTATTCAATCCAAAAGGGCTAAAGAGACAATTACCACCCCACTAACTCTTATTTTCTAGTCAAATTCCTCATTTACCCTTGCATGCAAATTGATCCAAGTTTAAGTGGAAGGGTGGTCATGTCAATTCTCATTCCCACTCACATTTTGTCAAATCAAAAACCATAAAACAAGCAAATGGCATGATCATTCACTCCACTCACACCACACTTTCTCCTCTCTCCTTCCTCCCCCTCCCTCTCGGCTTTTCCCCCTCCCCTCTCGGCAATTCCCAAAAACCGAGCCCCCATCCCCTTCTTTCTTCATTTCTCACTCAAACAATCATCCTATTATCAAGTAATCCTACTCCCTACATGTTGTTCTTGTATATCTTAAGAGTTTAGAGTAGAAAAACTTATGTGTTGACCTTGCATGGTGGTGTTTTGTTAAAACTCCAAGTGAATATCCTTGATTCTTGTGAATTCAAGGCTTTCACCATGAGTTATAGTAGCAAAGGGTTGAGAATGGCTAGACATGAGTATGCTACACTCATGCAATTGTTGTTTTCACCTTAATCCATTCGGCCATGACTTGATAGGAGCCGAATGGATGGTGTTTTGGTTGTCATGTTCCACTTTGGGTGTTTTTGTGATGATAACATGAAAATCTTAGTGAAGTCTTGATAAAACCCTTTGAATGCTAAGTGATCATCTAGATATAGCTTATGCTAGGCTTGCATGTCAATTTCATGGTAAAATATATTTAGAAAACATGTTGTTTGGCTTGCAAAACTCGAAGACATGCATGCATGTGGATTTCATTTAGAATGTTATAAGATTTTGATCATTTGGAAAGATTTTATTAGTAAGCTTTAATTTCAGTAGGAATAATATGTTAATATTGATTAATGCTTCTTGATGCATGGTAATAAGTCGTGTATATCTTTTATAAAATGCATAACTTGTTATTTCAAAAAAACTTGATGATTTGTGAGTTGTGAAATGTGGTTTCTTTTATTTTGCCATGATTGCACAAGGATGATCTCCACCAAGATTATTTTGAGTATAATGGAGTTAGTTCAGTAGATCACCATGTTTAAGTCTTGGTTTGAGTATTGGGTTGTTGGTGGTTGAGTTTGTCAAAGTCAAAACCTTGGAGAAAGGAGAGTTATAATTTTTGCAGAAAATCAGTTTAGTACCCTGAGGTTTAGAGTGAGTTTTGACCATGTCATTGAAGTGCACTTTGAGGCCCAATACACCAGAAGTTAGTATTGGGAGTATATAAAAGGTTTTAGGTGTTGGTTGGAGGTTTGCATGTTGTTTGGTTAGGTGCACAAGGTGAATAACAAAATCTGTCCAGCAGGGGACAATTTTGTTACAACTTAGAAATAGGGAGATTTGACCATGTCATGGGTAGGCCCTCATTAGGCCCTGTTGGGACTTAGAGGGAGTGTCAGAGAAGTTTTTACAAACATAGTTCATAGGATATGAGTTAGAACCATGTGTCACAAGTTAATTCAAGTTAGGGTGTTTTCTGCCCAGGAAAACAGGGGAACCATGGACTTTTAGCTTAGGCCCAAGAAGGCCCAAGCCAGGCCCTTGAGCCACATCAAGTTTGGGAGATGCCCTTAGGTCAGGAGAGTCTTGTGTAAAAGTTTTGAAGGAAAACTTATAGTTAAGAGTGTCTAATACACTCAAGAAACCATAGTTGTCATTCTGAAATTTGCACCAGTGAGCACTTTCACTTATCACATAGTTTTAGAACACTTAGGAGTGAGATTTAGGTTGACACCATAGTTGTAAGATAGTATAAGGTTAGTAGAGCAAAAGGCATAAGTGAGGGTCAATAGGTTTTGGATAGTTTAGTAAAGGCACATCGAGTTAGGAAGCCAACATTAGAAGACTTTGTCTAGTTTAGCGACCAAGTGACTTAAGTTGTGAGTCGAGATCATCCAAGCCTAGTGTTGCATTATGGTGTATATGGTGTTATTTGGTATTAATATATGATATGTGATTATGTGGCTATGTGTGTGCAATTATAAATTAAAGGTGATTATAAATTAAGTATATATAGGCCTAAGTGCCATCCGTGTTTAAATTCGGGTTGTAAATAGGTTAAGTTGGTGAGAGTATATTATAATGATGATTATTATTATTTATGTAGGATCACGATACGAGGGAAAACTTGCCATAAAGGTCGAGTGAAGCTCCAGTTATTGCTCCTACCAGTCAGACCAGACCAGCCTTTCTCAAGGCAAGTGATTCAACTTGTCCTTCATATTTACTGCTAATAGTTCATACATTGCTGCAACTATCCTGTGTCATTTGATATATTAAATCAAGCGTATATAATGTTTATCTTTGAATTATATAGTGATGCCATGATAAAAGAAAGGGTAGTTATAACTCTTGGTTGATTCTCTTGATTAACATGCTGATGATTCCTAAGTATTGATATCTCATCCTGATACTTGAACCCCTATAGAACCTTACCTTGAACCCTGATAGTCAGATACTTATCAAAGTGATTCCTCATTGATTGATACCCCTCTTTCTTATCCTGAAGCTTGACAATTCTGATATATCCTGAGTTAAAGATCATTTCTGCATACCTTAACACCCTTAGTATTCATGAAGCTTATCTTCTTGATGATCCAACACTTGAACCTTGATGAGAAACCTTTGCTTAAAGCCCAATTTGGCATTACCCTTTTTATAATATCCAATAGCCTCACTAAATCCCCTTGTCTAATCTTTGATATATGAAAACCATTCAGTTACTTTAATAGAGTATAGTTTTGTGAATCATGGCCCTGAGATTTAGTACCATATTTCCCGTGTTTCGAGTTGATCTATAATCCCTTGATAAAAAAATGTTTACTGTAAAAGAGATTTTGTTATAAATCGGCATCAGTTTTTGAAATAAATAAAATGTGGGTTTTCAGTCCCAAAGGGGGATAAATGTTTTCTTTGAATAGTGGATCTGGACTGAGATGCGAGTCCTTTCCACACTTATATTAGGCATAAACGTTGCCCAGGGATTCCCATTAATGTTTTAGAACCCAGCGAGGTTCGGGATTACTTCGCCGCTGATCACCAGCTGTAATCCGTAGCGTCATAAAATGATTTTGATTAAGATATGATTTTGAAATTGTTTTGATACAAACGGAATGATGCCATCACCCAAAGTTTTATCTCTCGTTATCACTGGTTATGTCTTCCCATTGACATTCTTTAATATATATCTCGATTTATGTTTTGTATCGTATTGTTTAGCACTTGTTGAGCATTTGGCTCACTCCTTGCTTTACCCTGATATTACAGCTAACAGCTATGGTTAGATTCAAGCAGACTGCCCGTAAGACCTGTGATGCTGATGCTTATGTTCGAGCTCAGGTAGAATAAGTGATAGTAGTTTGTGTGAGGACTCGGTATTTAAAATCAGTTGTAATAGATGGTAGTGTTGGGCTGTTCCAAACCCTAAGCTGTAAGATCTTGGTTTTGGGTATGTTTATTTAATTATTAAATGTTGTAATAGCTATATTAAATCTGCTGTTTAAGTTGGGGTGTGACAGTTTAGTTTTCAGATCTTACTTAAACAGGATAAATCAGTACTTAATGGAAGTCAGGACTTAAGGATATCAGTACTTATATTATCAGGAGATAATCATCAGAAGATGGATATCATAACTTAAGTGCTGAAGGACGTTCAGATAAGGACAGTAGCTGATTAAAGGAAAGAAGATTGAGATAAACATAAGAAGAGATATGCATGAAGAAGGAGTTCTATAAAGAATAGAATACTTGGAAGAAAATATATCTGATTGATATATTTTAGGAAGCAGAATTATATTCCATATGGCACTGGTGCTTCTCTGGTAACAAACTTCTTAACAAGTTCAGATTTAAGAATAGTTTATTGAGGAGCATGTCCTGAAGTACCTGCTTCATCAGCATCTGCATTTGGAGCAGCATCACCAGTATCTCCAGCATTTGCAGCATCAGAACTTACAGAATCTGAATATTCTGATAGAACAACAGTGTGAGTAGCAATTGAGGCTTCAGCATCCTCTAATTTCTGATCTGGTTCCAAGTTCTGATCAACAGCCATATCCTGATGCTCACCTATATTCTGATCATCAGTATCTAGATGCAGAGAAGGTGTAGTAGATAATTCTGGAGTTTGAGCAGCATCAGTAACAGGTGTTGTTGATGGATTAGTTGCTTTTGGAGCTTCTAAGAGAATTACTTCAGGCACAACCAAGGTCTGAATATCAATATCAGCACTTGTTCCTGGATCAACAGGAGATACAGATTTTTGAACAGGAGACACAGATGGTGTGTTGGCCTTTTCAGTAACAACTTCCTTAGTTGGAGTAACAACCTCTCCACATATCTTGTTTTTTTTCTAGATCGCTTCCTCACTTTGACTCTTCGCTTAAGGATGGTAAGCGGTGCGCATTTTTAACTTGGTTTCCAAACATTTAAACATCTCCTATTTGTTTTCATCAATTAAGGTTGAAAATTAATCTCATATATAAACTTCAGATTCCACTCTTTCCAATTCATTTATTAATTCCTCAGTGATCTTAATTACATCCAATCCCTTCTTTCTGTACAAGGCATTTGTTACCATTCGGCTTTGTTTAGGTAGTTGTTAATGGATTAATTAGAAGCTTTTGTTAACCTCGGTCAAAATTTCATACTTGAAAACTCAACGTATAGTTGCTTCCCTTCTAATCTGTTGGGGAAAATCCTTAGGCATTCCACACAAACTCTCTTATTCTCCGAATAGCTGAAGATGTTATCAATAAATACAATTTGCTTATCCAAGTAATCCTTATACACCATGTCCCTTAATTCCTTATAGACAACTGATACACTTGTTATTTCACATAATATCACCAGAGCTTGCGATGCTTATAACTTATTTTAATCGTAATCCCTGTTATGTCCTCAGGTCGGATCTTAAGTTAATTCTCAATACATAACACACTTCTTGAATCAGGTCTCATAAGTAATCAATTCTTTATAGGATCTCACTTCTTCTTATTCATTATTTTGTTAAACTCCCGATAATCAGTACATACTCTTATAATTTCATTCCTTTTCTACATGAACATCACTAGTACCCTTCACGATTCACTTCTTGTAAAACCACTCCCTGGGTCTGCCTTATCCACTAGGCCTCCAATACTTCGCCTTAATTCTTTGACATATCCAACACTTCCTAATCCATCTTGAAATTTCCTTCTTATACCTGGTTATCACTATTTTTCTTTAAGTTTCTATATATCTTGACATTTCTTCCATAAATTAAATCCTTTATATTGTGAATTTCCTGTGGGATCTCATTTCTTAATTCTCCTACTTGTAGCATCCAAGTGCTGGAAGAAAACCTGGGGGTATCGTGATCGTTCTCCTGGGCGCATAAATTTCATCTTACTAACTGCTAACATCGTGATCCATTATCTTCTCTTAACATCTCCTTATCTTTCCCTTAACAACTTTGACTAAAAGGTCATACTATCTATCCTTGCTCCTTTTGGATTATAAACTCTGACTTCCAATTCCAACTTTTGAAATTCCAAAGATAATTCTTCTGGTACAGTTTCTATGTTTACTTTCTTCTTTTTACTTATCATTTGCCACTACATTTGCTTTTCCTTGTAAATATATACTTCAAATTCTTATGGTCCGTATAGATTTTACACCTTTCTCCATACATATCTTGTTTCCCAATCTTTCAAAACAAATATTATTACAATTAGTCCCAATTATGAGTAAGATACTTCTGCTCATAAGGTTTCGGTTGTCTGGGTGCATATACAATAACTTTATTGTACTGCATCAACATATTTCCTACTTCCTTATGGGAAGCATCACTATAAACTACCAAATCTCCTTGATACTTTTAAATTGATAAAACATGTGTTGTAACCATTCTTTCATTTAACTCCACAAAACTTTCCTTCACCCTTCTCCATTTCACAAAAACTTCTTGCTTTTCCTGATTAGCTTTGTCAAAGGTATTGCAATTTTTAAGAAATCTTGCACAATTTTTTTATTATTTTTTTAATAACCGGTCTATGGTAAAACTGCTTACTTTTGTTGGGGCTTTTGGTCTTTCTTTATTCATAGTAACTTTAATTTCTACTGGATCTCCTTTGTTCTCCTCCTCACTGATTACTTATGCTTTTAACCATCAAAACTTTCACCTTGCAAACTTCACATGCTTCTTTCTTCTCCGACTCCTCAGTTGTCATTAAATGCTTCACATGGTCCTTTGCTGACTTTAAGTAACACAAATACAACTCATCCAGATATTCCTCAAAGATTTCTTGATAGTTGACTTGTTGAGCTTTCTCTAGTCGACGCATAATCTCATACTTCCATCTTCTTATTAACAATTAGTACCGGTGCACCTTATGGGATACACTGGGTCTAATCGCTTCTTCTTCTAACATCTCTTGCATTTACATTGCTAACTCCTTCACTTTAACTGGCACCATTCTGTGCGGGGCCTTGGACACTGGCTTCATTTCAAGTGCTAAATCAGTCACGAACTCAATTTCTATATCCGAAGGAATATTGATAACTCATCCAAAAACATATCTTGAAACTCCTTAATTATTATAAAATCTTCAAACTTTGTTTGCTTCCAACTTGTATTCCATAATCACCATAATGCTCATATCTTGATCACCGTAATTATCATTAACAAATTCGTTACCTTCTTTCATCTTCTGAACCTCCTCACCTTCTCATTTAGCATCCCCAGAATTATCTTTTCGTCACGACGGTCTGTCTGGACATCACGCTTTAGCAGTCAATCCATTCTTTAGAATAATATCAAATCCTCTTACCTTCCAGGATATCAATTCTACACAACTTATTGCCAGGAATCTCAATTTCACCATTGGTACTCACTTATTTAATAATTACACGTTCTTGACTTGCTAGTCCTTTAATCACAATCTTATCAATTCAACAGGGTAATTCATCTTATCAACAAAACTTTGAAAGATAAACAATTAAGTTTCTCCCACATCTTTTAATACTTTAACGCATAAGGTATTCATCTTGATCATCCATATCATCACGTCCGTATTCTGAATAACATATTTTACAGGAAAATCGCATATTCTCGTTCTCGAAAACGTATTCCTTATTGGAGTAGATTCCCTTGATTCTTAGTGGATTCTTCACTGGGACTAGTGATTTGCAATCCTCGCCAGGTGCCCCTACTTCCTTCCCATACATAAAATGTAGATGGAACTTCGTCCACTTGATTCATGATACGTTAATTTCTGTTTGAAAACTTCTTACAAAGAACGACAATACAACTAAACGACTAGAAGGATTCAAAATTCAACAAAAATTAGAGTTGAAAAGAAAGAAGAAGTAAGGATTTGAATATGAATGAGACAACCACACTGGTACTTAAGATGGCCAGTCTTTCGTACCATATGGCATACAACATATGATTAGGTGGCGTCCCACCCGACTCTTCGTCATTCTGACAAAGTGTCTCACCATAACACTGTTTGTCCCAATCAGAAAGCAAAAATTGGGGGAAACAATTAAATTTGAAAGGAATGCAATATACTCCTTTTCGATATCATAGCAAGGAGTTTATATAAGAAAAGAAGTTCATACATTTTTAGAAATTGAGAAGGAATATACGCTATAATATTAAAACTAGAACGATACCATTGGTCACCATCCATATTTCACTTGTATTCATCTCCCGAGCTTGTTCAATCATATCCCAATTGTGTCATATAACAACTTTAGAGAGTACGCTGAAATGCCTTCGCAAATTAAGCATTATGGTAGATTCCTAATTGTCACATCTTGCGTCTTTAATATCGCACCCACACGAATAATACTTTAACAATTCGATCATAATGGCATTCCTACTAAGTAACTTCGAGATTCCTCTTTTAATTTAGAATAACCACGTACCATTCGACATAACGATCCTTTTGTTAATAATATTCTGTTTTTAGAGAGGTCTGGAAATCTTTCCAATCTTCTGCGATCACGCTCTGGCTTCTGCTAAATCAATGAATTCTTCGAACTCTGATAGTCCTAGTAATTGAATGTATAGTTACTCCGTACGTTGATTATATTGTAAATTTTATCAAACAATACTTGCACTTACTGTTAGGAATAATCAACTTCTTCATAATCATAGGTTACTTCGTTCTCGGAATTAGCAATACTAAGTCTAAAACAGCATCCTTCTAAGTAATCCAGGCTTTTCAACTCAAGTAGTAATTTGACAACCAATATTTAAAAATCATTTTATTCGAAAAGGCTTTTAGAAATTTGTAAAGAAAAATCTTTTTCAAAAACTTGTTTTAAAAAGTTTGGAAAATCACAAACCTGATTGTCTTTACTATATGAGTTAGTTGTTATCCTTCCGACTTATAACAAGGTACCAAACTCATGGAACGATCATATAAAGGTCCATTCACTTCAATCTACCCTTTCTCCTTCATCATGTCCACTTACCTTCCTTAATCGACGAAACTTCAATTGTTGTCGCACATTATCGTATTCGTAGTTTCACATCAAGGCTCCCATACTGATGATACTCCCGACATTATCGTTACAGTAGTTAAATATAACAGACTATCCAATAGTCCACAAGTCTATTTCATAGAACAAAGTTTACCCGTATCACATCACATCACTAATTTACATATCGCATTTATCATAACACCATCATTTAATTTCACAAAAATCCCAGGTTTATACTTTTCTCTTTTATTCTTTCAAAATTCATCTGGTTCATCCCATAATTATTCACGGGTGGCTTAGTCACTAATGACTTCTTTTAACCCGATAACAGCTATCCTCTGAAATACTTAAATCTTTTCTCTAAACTTCTTCTCACCTTTATTTATATCTCAAACGCTCACCATGTACTGTAACTCTCGAATCCCTCCTCGTAGGTACAATCGCTTCATATGACAAGTTCTAAACTGGGGGTATAGAACATGATGTAGGTAAACTAAAGAGATATGCTCACAGCCGAATGTCTAGTGAAACAAGAATAAACAGATGGAGGTTCTTAAATAGGTAGTCTTGTATCAAGAGGTGGTAGAATAACGTAGAATAGCTTGAAAAGGTGCGAGTGTCATAACAGAAGGTAGTATCATTAATACTGATGGAGGAACAAGGTGCAAATCAGATCCGAAAGAAGATGACGATCCTTGAACGGAAAGCTCCAAATGATCAAACGATAAAGGGAAATCAGGATCTGCCATTGTCGTTGTCTGGAAAACACGTCGCAAGTTAAGAATCCCAAATCGCAATACGAACCGTGCCGGAGACCTACTATCCAATTGCACTCAACCTCACAACATCTTAAATTTCTATTTCCTATTCCTAATCCTAACCCTCTACCCAATCTCGACAATCTAGGCTTGTTTCAGTGACTTATAACCTGTAGCTCTGATACCAACCTGTGGCGCCCTCCAAACCCGGGTCAGAAGTTTGGGGTCCATAACACATTCACAATATATAAACCTGTACATAAAATATTAATTGCAATGACCTTGTTTCACATAACCACGGATCGCAACAGGTTAAAGTATGGGAACAAACCACAACCTTAATTATTACATCGTACCAAATCCCAACTAATTTAACTTATAATTGATAATAAAATCATTCTTACAATCTAAATATCTCTTTACCGCGTGAAACTTCTGCTAGCTCGATCCAACTCGACTGGAACCTTAGCCCGCACTTTGGACTGAGGAACTTCACTATCATCCATATTATTTTCAACTGTAAAACATATAAAAGAGTCACAAGGGTGAGCTAACTAGCTCAGCAAGTCATAATAGTGATAACTGAGGTTAAACAATGATCAAATGAGATGATTCAAAGGAATCAAGTTTCTTTTTAACTAATTATTAGAATCGGATATTCATTTTAAGTTTTAAAACCAAGGTTAGGCTGCTGATCAATCACGCACTAACCCCGAGCAAGCATACAACACTGCTCTAATTACTGGATCTAAGGCACACATTGGCCTAACTTGACCATTAGTATGGTCTGACCACGAATCTGGTCCACATATATAAAAACTATCCAATTTTAAAGCAGTTCAATACGATAAACAATATAATTCGATAACACGAGATCATAATCAATGATGAATAAACATTTGAATAAAACATAAGGAAACTCATGGATATCACAAGGGTATACCAAGGTATGTACAAGAAACAGTTTTCAGTCTGTAAAATGATCAGGTATTGAACGAATACTGATTTTTCAAGGTATAGTTCTTTGATGTTATAAAGAATGGTTGAGATATAGAAATTTCTGTATTTTCACACAATTTTGTTCCAGTGTTTGGTGTTTGGTGGCTATACATTTGGGGAGTAGTATCATATTTGTGTGATTTGGTATCTGAGGTTCAACAAAGGATGGTTTACAAAGAACAAGGCTTACGGCTCAAGATCAAGAAAATCAGGGTTCAAGGTTTAATAGTTTAAAGCACTTGCAAAATAAAACAGGAGTTATTTTGAATAATAGCGACATGTTATGAAACAGTTCGAAAACATTGGTAATATATATCTTGAAGCAAAGTTCAGAAATACTTGCCTTACAGGCTTTACAACTACTACTGATCAATTCTGATCCGACGCTGCCGCTCAGGCTTTAACGTCCAACCACTAGATCCCATTGGATTCGACTTCGACACTCAAGTTTTTCTGTTGAAACTCTACTGAGCTCATCGACTGATCACTATGTTATCTTTAATCCATCGTCCACCTTCAGGTTCCCGACTATAACCTACAGGGTCGAAATACTCTATGTTAGACACTCAGTTATGCTTGACATATCCTCGCTAACCACCTACCCATACGATAACATCTTCCGACTCGTAATCATTCATATTATAATAACACAACCAATAATTATGGTTCATGTTCTCGAAATCGATTCAGTGTTCGTTTTCAGAAAATACGTATACTCGTCATTTTACGAAATTAGGGTTATTGGTTTTGGCAAAACGTTTCACTATAACATACAATCAGGTTTGGCATAAAACATACGTATATATATTTACTTATACTCGCTCGACGTCCCGATAATCCTCGGATACGCTTCCGTATTTCCATAGTTCGATTCCCCGAAAATCGGACAGCGTCTCCTTTGTTTATCGGACTACCCGTTGAAACATCATCGACGTCAATAACACAAATCACAATTCAATTTTCACAATTTCACATTCCCATACGAATCTAATTACACGACTCATTTTATTTATTTTATAAAATTAGGACTCAGAATAAATTCATCACCGTCCACCGTCGGCTCGCCGAGGCTCATCGCCGACGGCGATAAAATTCGCGGGTTTCCGATTATTGGACATCCTTCGCGAATTCCACCAATTAATTATTATAATTTTCGCACGGAATTTATTTTTATCTCACGAAAATCATTCAAATAATCCCTGCAAAAATATCCAAAATTTCCAAATTACTATACGCGCAATTTAACTGGCCAAACAGCTTGCAATCGGAGAAAAAACAAACTGGAAAAAAACCAGGCCGGAAGTTAATAGTAGTAGACACCCAAAAACCACACACAACTCACGCACCCATAAATTACACACACAGGTATATACATGCACAATAGTACATGTATACATACGTATATATGCCAGAAAAGGACCAAAATCAGGCGGCAATTACCGATGAACAGGCGGCACCGGACGGCGGAAAAAGAAAAGAAGGGAGAATCGTGAACAGAGGGATGAGGGGAATGAAACAAAGAAAACGAGGGGCGGTAGAGACACAGGGGAGGACGGCGAGAGTGAGAGATTTTTGAGATTGAGCGAGAGGAAGGAGAGATCGATGTACAAAGAAAGAAAGAGGCAGTGATGTTTTCTGCTGTCATTTGTTTTGTTGTTTTTTTTAATCAGTAACACAAAATCAACCATAATTCGCTGCCACGTTTTTGCGGAATAACTAATATCCTGACATGTGTTCTCCCCTATCTGATAGCCTCATTTTATCCTGATTTTTGTAATTTAACGAACAATCACGTGAATAAAAATAACCCGTAAAATTACCAAATTAATTTTTAAAATATCATAAATAATTCAAAGTTATTAAAAATAAATTTCCATGATTTTTAAATCATTTTTGAGAAGCAACTCGTACCCATATTGCATAATTAACGAACCAAGCTACACTTACAAGAAATTCAGAAAATTACGAAAATAATCTTAAAATATTACAAATATTCCGAAGTTTACAAAAATATAAATTTTGTAATTTTAAAATAATTTCTGAAATGCAGTTTATACCCGCTTTTAGCAATTAAACGAAACAACGCGCGGGTAAAACTGATCCTAAAAATTTCTAAAATAATTTTAAAATTCCCGGAATATTCCCGATTTAAATAAATATGAGTTTCATAATTTTTAAAGAATTCTGGAATTAAATAAAGATTTTACAATTAAATGCAATCAGAAAATTATACTAGGTTAAATAATTGATAAACTATTGATTTCTAAATTTTATAAAATCCCAAAAATAATTATTGAAATTTTAAAATCATGAAACTAATTTTAGAGACAATCCAAATATTTACGGGTTTAAAACTATAATAAAATCACCTTTTAAAAATAAAACAGAATAATATAACTCAATCTTTAACTACACATCCCAATCCTTTACACCAATAAATCACAGATAAATAGTATATATCAACATACTGCTACCAAAACCAAGACACATATTTTATTTAATTAATACTTCCACAATCACATATTTAAATAATTCAAAAAATACACGAGTCGTTATAGGCAAAGTGGTTCTGAAAGTTTACAAGCATGGTAACATATATGAAGCCAGGCTTTCAACAAGTTCTGATTGTTCTGCAATATGTCTGTTAAGAAGAGCATCAATTGAAGAAAGCTGGGATTGGCACAAGAACTCTCTCATTTACATTTCAACAATATAAATGAGCTTGTAAAGAAAGATCTTGTGAGAGGACTGCCAAAATCAGTATTTACTCCTGATGGCCTTTTTCACAAAATCAGTATTTGCTGGTAAAAAAATAAGATTAGATAAAATTAGCAATGTATATAATGAGGAAGTGAGAGAACCAGTACTAAGCAAAACAAGTAATCTATTTCTATTTTCTGAGGTTCAGATATCCGATTTTCTGATTACAAAAATGTGATCCATATTTGATCCGATTTGACCAGTTATACAAAATCGGATGTCTGATATAATTTGTTCAAAATATCTGATTGATATTAATCTTACGATAGAATGCTAAATATTAGCCATAGAATGAATTTTATTAAAAGAGGATCTTCAACAGCTTACGCTATCGCTACTGGCCATCTTTATATTAGCCA
This sequence comes from Apium graveolens, assembly GCF_009905375.1. Taxonomy (NCBI): domain Eukaryota; kingdom Viridiplantae; phylum Streptophyta; class Magnoliopsida; order Apiales; family Apiaceae; genus Apium; species Apium graveolens. The sequence goes on along the minus strand of NW_027420618.1, from coordinate 43,556 downwards.
CCTTTTTTTACCAGATCTTTCAATTTTTTCACAATTACAGTTCACTGTGTGTTTAGTGTAGAGCTGCAAACGAACAGAACCGAGCCGAGTTCTGCCCGAATCGAGCTGAGCTTATTTTTTTTAAAACGAGCCGAGCCGAGTTTAATAACCGAACCGAAAATATTGTTCACGATCGATTAGTTTAGAAATAAGCCGAGCACGAGTTTGGTCACGAACAACCGAGCTGAGCCGAACTCGAGCCGAGTCGAGTTGTCCACCAATAGTTCGCTTATATATTTTTTAATCGACCAATCTTAAGATATAATTTATAATTTTCAAGTTATTTGGAGTTCAAAATACTACATTTATCTTACAATTATATACGAATACTCATATTTTACACTCATTTCTTAATTTATATCATTTTATTAATTTATGTCACAAGTCGAGTTTTAAAAACTTAATCAATTTTATTTTTAAATTATTGAGACATTCATAAATTTAGAAATTGTGTGCATTACTTTCAAAATCATTAATGTCGATTATGAAAGTTGTACTAATTTTTGATGTTACAAGTTTATATATTACAAGTTTTGTTAAATAGCGCTTATGAAAATATGAAAAATTTGCGACGAATGTCCGAATTGTTTCAGGATGGGTTAGGTTTTGATAACAATATAATGTTTGATAACTTTCTTACAAAAATGTTTTTGAACTAATTAAAACATATTAATAAAAATTATTGAATAGTGTTTGTGACATATTATCTAGTAACATACTAACTTGATCCATATCATACATTCAAATTTTACATTCAAATTTTTATTTTGAGAAAAATGTCAATGATTTAAATATTTTTTGACAAAGTTAGATCTAGTAACATACTTACTCGACGTTATGATCTATATCATACATTCAAATTTCACCTCATATTTTTATTTTGAGAAAAATGTCAATGATTTAAGTATTTTTTGACAAAGTTATTAAAAATGAATTTTCAATTTTCAATTTCTAAAAAGAGATTTTAATCAATTTAAGAAAATTAGACAAATATACAAAATAATATATAGTTCCAACTTCCATGGTTGTAAATTTTGAAAATCTGAACTAACCGGTTGAGATATCGATTAATGATTTATTAGAAATCGAGAATGTTTCAGAATAAAAAATCGGATAAAATTAAATTTTTAATAAGATTTAATTTATTAGTCCTATTTACAATGAACTTACCATTTAAAAATAATTTATGATGATAAATCGAATTTTAAAAATCGAACGCGTCCAATATATTTTGAGAATTTATTGGCGAATTAGTGAATTACTAAAAATGAAATGATTTTTAAAACGCACAATATTCATATAAATACAAATAAAAATGATTTAAACATAAATATTATATATTGATAAAAGAAATATTTGAATATACTATAATAAATATTAATTTACAAAATTTACAAAATTTGAATAATTTAAAAAAATCAAACACAAGCTTAGCTAATTAGCTGTTTTTACTCGTTTAGGAAGTGCCGAAGTGCCAATATGAATATACTAATAAAATAATAATATTAATAAGCGGGAGATGTCTTTCCATTTCCCCCCAAATTAGAGTAATACAATCTCTACACTACAGAGTCCATCATACTTTAACTTTATTCATACTCACTCAGTTGAGTTCTACTACTTTCCTTCCTAATATCAAAATACTGAATTACTGATTACAGATCTTAGTTTGCTAATCGTCTAATCTTGAGGTTTGTTTTGAATTTTGATACTTCCATAAAATCTGTAGAAACTAAAATTTCAGGCATTACTCGGTCTTCTCTTTTATAAGATTCTTGTTTTATCAGATAATTACAGTAGCCAGTAGGGGATCTTAATGAATTTAAGTGTTACCTTCTTGATCAGTTCAACTCTTGATCTTACCTGGTCCTTTTTTTATTATTTAAACATAAGTATTTGTTTGATGTTGTGCCCTTTCACATCCTGGAAGCTCGTAGACTGATCTGGTTATATATCTCATGTAGGTGAATGTTACTGTGGATCACAGAGTCTTCCTTTTGATGTTGGAATTTTTGAAGAAAGAAGATAATCATGTAACCAATTAGAGTCATGAATTTTCAGACTTGTGATGGCGATATTGATTAATTTCTATTAGATATCCAAACCCTAGTAATTTTATACTATCCATTTCATCACTCTCTTGTTTGTATCTTTGTTCGTCCCTTGCGTTACCTTACCTATTTAGCAGTGATCAGTAGAAGTTCAGTTTCTATCTAACTTGTGACAATGTCTCTGTTTTGTGATATATTGTTGTTTTTCTTATTTATATTTGACAAAGTGTTGTTTCATTTTGGTTGATATTCTATTGGTTATTAGTGAAACCATGCTCTGTTTGTACTTGATTTTTGGCAAATTACTGGCCTCTTTTCTGTCTGTTGTACTCAATCAACCGTAAGTTATCGTGACACAATAGAATGAGGTTCTCGCCATCGCCACTGTTAAAGTGGCCAGTAACAAACAATACTTTCAGGTCTAAATCGATGCTGAGCATTAAAGTCCATGATGTTTACTCTAAATTCACAAGGACATTTGTCACAAAATCTTCTGATTCAATTTTGTTGTAATCATGGATACAAAATCGTTAAAGTTGCTGATGCGAGTACTAATATAGTCAGATTCAGCGGAAAAGGAACCTGTTTGCACAATTAAACACCTTTTTCAGATAAAAAATGGTTGATTATTCTCATTATTAAGCTATATTTTGTAACAAGTGTAATATTTTAATTTTGTGGTACATTTTAGATTAATGGAAAGAGACATTTTTGGAATCTTCAAAATGAACTTCATGTCATGGATAGGTGATTTTTTCATATTTATTAAAAAATTGAAGTTTAAAATTTAAACAAGTGATTAGCAAATATTTATTATTTATTATATAAATATAAATTTTATCCGAGCCGAGCCGAGTTTCCGAGTCCGAGCCGATTCCGAGCCGAGTCCGAGTTAAACGAGCCGAGTCCGAGCCGAACATACAAAAAGCTCGGCTAGGCTCGTTCACTTATCCGAGCTTATTTTTATGTTCATGATCGGCTCCTTTAATAAAACGAACCAAATCGAGTTTATTTAAACGAGCCGATCCCGAGTTTTGTCCACGAACGACTCTGTTCATTTGCAGCTCTAGTTTAGTGCCTTGAGGCACTAAAAGCCTTGAAAGCTGTCCTTATTATAAAGAAGGGTTTGAAACCCTAGTTTTGAAGTTTTCGCTACTGGCCATCTTTATATCAGCCACCTTTTTTAACCAGATCTTTCAATTTTTTTACAATTACAGTTCACTGTGCGTTTAGTGTCTTGAGACACTAAAAGGCTTGAAAGCTGACCTTATTAGTAGAGAAATGTTTGAAACCCTAGTTTTAAACTTTTCTTTTATTTATATAGGGATTGGCTTAAGGCACAGGATAAGTCATTAATATCTTAACATCCGCGTGCTTACAGCTTTATTTTACATGATAATCAGTAATTTATTTTACACCTCAAAAATACATTAATTACCTCTGTCATTAATGGGAATAGTACTATGAATTACGGTTTTGTTAGTAAAAATTATTGAGATACTTATAATTTCAGTTTTATTTGAATAAAACGTAGTGTTTCAATCTTTTAGATAATATTCCTGAAATTAATAATTTTTAATATTTATTTGTAATATATTAATTCAATTATTTTAAAGTACTTAGTTCATTGTAATTAAATAGTGTAAAAATTATTACCTCATCGTCTTTTTAGATGTTAATATAGCTTTTTTTTAATTCAAGAAAAAATTTCGATTAATATTACATAGCATGGTAGGATTTATTCAATATATTGTATGATATATATTTTTGTACTTATGTTTAGTATACAAAAACTGATGGATATGAATTTTAAATGTTTTTTAAAAAAAGGTATGAAATAAATAATATGCTTATTAGAAAATTAAATGTAAATAAATATAAAAATAGGAAAACAATGATTATTCGAAAAGTCGGAACCCAGGATATAAGGGAAACAGTGAACAGCTCCTAAATGGTGAACAGCTTTAGCATTTAATATGGTTTGAGTTAAATTCAGTAAAAACACGAGTAACTAGATAAATATTACTCCCTCTGTCCTTCTCATTTTTTATATTATTTTTTCAAAACTCGGCACGCATTTTAAGGTACATATAAAACATGACTCCTCAACTTTTTTTCAAAATTTTCTTTTTATTTATAAAAATTTAAACATTAAATTTTTATTCAAAAATTTTTTTTTAGAAAAGAATTATAAAACTACAAAAAATTGAGGGAGACTGAGGAAGTAACAGGTAAAGTGATCTATTAATGACTCTTATCATGTGCCTTAAGGGCATAGGTTAGCCAATTCCATTTATATAATAGTAATTTTTTTAAAAGGTTCCGGGCGCGCTTTGCCCTTGCCCTAGCCCTGCTCGCGGATCTTCACTGCTTGCTTTTGCGTCAAGGTTACTTATTAAAAAAAGTGCTAACGGGTAACGACAGGGGCTCCTGCACCAAAGTCTTAAGAAATGAAATCCATCTAATGACCTTTCGTCTTTGAAAACGTCCGTCGTCCTCATCCGGCAAAACGTCCGTCGTCCTCTTTGAAAGCGAAAAATATATAATATTAATACCAACCAAATCAGATCATGTGACACTTAGGAATTAACAAGCATTAGTCTTACGAAACTAGCATGAGTTCACCTCCTTGTACGACAATATGATATAATTAAAAAGCTGTTAAAATATTTGAATAAAAAATAAAGTGATTGTCAAAGCGTATCGAGGAAGTCTCTCAAATCTTACCAAGGAAGACTTGTAAAGCTTATCGAGGAAGACTTGTAAAGCTTATCGAGGAAGTTTTGTAATACTTAATGAAGAAGATTTAAATAGCTTACTTAGTAAGCCTTGTAAACCAACTACTATAAATAGCTCATTTAGCTAATGAAATATAACACAACTTTCTCTCCATCTTCTATTCTCCTATACTTCCTCTACATTAAACATAACTAATATTTTCAGTCAAGGTTTATAACACGTTATCAGCACGAGTCTCTGCCAACTGAAGCTTTATTCTCGAAAGAGCTACGACTTATTCTGACCCACGAGTCCCTATCAACTAAAACTATTTCATAAAAGAGGTACGTTTTCTTTTCCTCATTTTCTTCTAAATATTATTACATATTTATGTTACTGATTGAAATCTATAAAGATGGTTATGCCGTCAAGTAATACTAGTATAAAGATGGCGCTGCCGTCAAGTAATAATCAAAAGTTTTCTGGCCGGCTATGCCGTCGTAACTTTTGTATAAAATTATTATTTCAACTTGCCTGTTTAAATATTATGTGACATATTATATCTTATTTAAAATCTATTCAGAATGGCGAATCTTGCAAAATTAGAGTTTGTTGCCTTGGATGTTTCGGGAAATAATTATTTGTCATGGGTCCTTGATGCGGAATTACACCTTAGTGCTAATGGCCTAAAAGATACCATTGACCCGGAAAAGATCCCAACTGTTGAACAAAATGCAAAAGCGATTATCTTTCTTAGGCATCACATCCACGAAGATCTAAAATTTGAAAAATCTGAATACCTCATTATCAAAAATCCACTCACCCTTTGGAATAATCTCAAGGATAGATTTGATCACCAAAAACTCGTTCACTTGCCATCTGCCCGATATGACTGGATTAATTTGAGGTTACAAGATTTCAAATCTGTAGCTGAATATAATTCTGCTCTTTTCAAGATAAGCTCAAAATTAATTTTATATGGTGAAAATATTACTGATACTGAAATGATTGAAAATACCCTCTCAACCTTTCACCCCAATACTATGATCCTGGCTCAACAATATAGGGAGCGTAATTTTCAGAAATATGGCGAGCTGATATCTCTCCTTCTTGTGGCTGAAAAGAATAATGAGTTGCTACTGAAAAATCATCAGATACGTCCCACAGGCTCTGCCCAGTTACCTGAAGTACATAACACGTCATTCCTGAAGAATGAACGTGGGAAAGGGCATAGAGGAGGACGGGGTTATGGACGAAACCGTGGACGTGGAAATTTTCGTGGTCGGTTTCACAATCAATATCATTCTGGCCACCTGAAGTGGCAATGTGATGGTTACAACTCTGGCCACCAGAAATGGCAACGTGAAGTGCCAAATAAAAGAAAGGCGCCCCAAGAAGGAGAGAACTGAGGCATCTGTCATAGGTGCGGATCTGAGGGGCACTGGCAACGTACTTGTCGCACACCTAAACATCTTGTTGATCTCTACGAGGCATCCAAAAGGAATAGAGTAGAAACCAACTTCGCTAATTATAATCTAGTTAATGAACCAGTCAATAAGGCCTCAAATGAAATAGACACTGGTGCTAATCTTTATTATGGTTTAGACGACTAGACTTCGTATGTATTGTCATGCTTTACTTATTTTCTTTGTTTTTTACTTATGTACTCATTTTATGTACTTGTTTCATGTTGTTGTTCTATGTACTCGGTTTGTTTTTAATAAAGATGTTTTTCGTTTATATATGTATAGAGATGGAAGATATATACATTGTTGACTGCGCAACCACACACACTATTTTACAGAGTCAGAAATACTTCTCACAGTTGACTAAAACCAACTCACATGTCTGGACGGTATCGGGTACATCAAATATAATAGAAGGTTTTGCGTAAGCTAGTTTTCTTCTACCAAATAAGACACACATACACATACAAGAGGCTCTATACTCTAGCAAGTCAACTAGAAACCTACTGAGTTTTAAAGATATCTGTCTTAACGGGTTTCACGTTGAAACTATTAATGAGAATGAAAAAGAATACCTTCTCATCACCTCAAACGCCGTTGACAATAAAAGGGTCCTAGAAAAATTTCACTCGGTTTCTTCAGAATTATATGTTACAAGTATACGAGTTCTTGAATCTCATAGTGTCAACATCCCCAAAGTCATAGACCCCAAACTATTTTCCCTTTGGCACGAAAGACTAGGTCATCCAGGAGTATCTATGATGCGTCGTATCATTGAAAATTCTGTGGGATATCCTCTTAAAACTCAAAAGATAATATCCCAAGATGAACTTCATTGTTCAGCATGTTCCTTAGGAAAACTAATTGTCCGACCATCCCCAGTTAAGCTTCAAACCGAGTCCCCGAAATTCTTAGAAAGAATTCAAGGTGACATTTGTGGTCCTATACATCCATCTTCTGGCTCATTTAGGTACTTTATGGTTTTAATTGATGTGTCAACTTGATGGTCTCATGTATGTCTACTTACAACCCGAAATACAGCCTTTGCCAAATTACTTGCCCAAATAATTAAACTCCGAGCTCAATTTCCTGACCATCCCATTAAATCAATCCGACTAGATAATGCTGCTGAATTTACATCTGCAACTTTTAATGAATATTGTATGTCAGTAGGAATCTCAGTCGAACACCCGGTGGCTCACGTACATACACAAAATAGTTTAGCAGAATCCTTAATTAAAAGACTTCAACTTATTGCCCGTCCCTTACTCCTAAGGGCAAAGTTACCTATATCTGTTTGGGGTCATGCAATACTTCATGCTGCAAATATAATTAGAATAAGGCCTTCTGCTTACCACAAACAATCCCCTCAAGAATTAGTTCTTGGTCAAGTACCTAATATATCTCATTTAAAAGTATTTGGTTGTGCTGTGTATGTTCCTATATCACCAGCACAAAGAAATAAAATGGGACCTCAAAGAAGAATTGGTATATATGCTGGTTTTGATTATCCATCTATTATAAGATATCTGGAACCATTAACTGGTGATGTTTTTACTGCTCGCTATGCTGATTGTCATTTTGATGAAACCATGTTCCCTAAATTAGGGGGAGATAATGATTTGCATAAATTAAATTCCGAAATATCATGGAATGCATCAGGATTAAATTCTATTGATTCACGTACTAATCTATGTGAATCTGAAGTTCAAAGAATTATTCATATGCAAAATATTGCTAATCAAATGCCGGATGCCTTTAGTGACTCTAGACATATTATAAGGTCACATATACCTGCTGTTAATGCTCCGGCACGAGTTGAAATCCCTACTAAGAAATCAATTCATGGAGAATTGATTAGTGATTCAAAGCTATGCCAGAAGCGTGGTAGACCTATTGGTGCAAAAGATATTGTACCACGAAAACGGAAATTGATTGGAATTACCCCAGAAGTGGCAAAAGTTTGAGAAAATACCCCAGAAGTGGTATTTCCTCCTGAAGAGGTTCAAGCCCCTGAAGTGGCTGTAACAAAACTCCCAGACGTGGGATTGCCTCCAGAAGAGAATGTTGCCCCAGAAGTGGCACATGCCCCAGAAGTGGCAAATGCTTCCACGGAAGCAAAGGTACCTGAAAATTATGAGATCTCAATGAATTATGTCCATAATGCGAAATTACTGGATCGTGGGAGTATTGAGGTTGATGATGTATATGCTTTTTCCGTGGCATCTGATATTATTATGAACTCCGATCCTGAACCACAAAGTGTGGAAGAGTGTCGACACCGAGATGATTGGCCAAAATGGAAAATTGCGATTCAAGAAGAATTGCAATCATTACGCAAGAGAAATGTATTTGGACCTGCAGTCCAAACACCAGCTGGTGTAGTCCCTGTCGGGAATAGATGGGTGTTTATACGAAAACGAAATGAAAAGAATGAAATTGTGAGATATAAGGCCCGGCTAGTAGCCCAGGGATTCTCTCAAAGACCTGGTTTTGATTACCAGGAAATATACTCTCCTGTGATGGATGGAGTTACTTTTCGTTTTCTAATGGGTATGGCTTGTATGGAAAAACTGGAAACACGTTTGATGGACATTGTGACAGCATACCTATATGAATCACTTGATAGTGATATTTATATGAAAATTCCTGAAGGGTTAAATATTGAGGACACTAAGCCTCGATATTTATATTCTGTTAAATTACAACGATCATTGTATGGTTTGAAACAATCTGGTCGTATGTGGTACAACAGGCTTAGTGAGTACTTATTGAATGATGAATATGTTAATAATCAAGTGTGTCCTTGCATTTTTATTAAATAATCATCAACTGGTTTTGTTATTATTGTTGTATATGTGGATGATTTGAATATTATCGGTACTATTGAAGATATTACTAATGCTGCTAACTATTTGAAAAATGAGTTTGAAATGAAAGATCTTGGAAGGACAAGATTTTGTTTAGGTATACAGGTGGAGCACTTATCTTCAGAAATATTTGTTCTCAATCAAACTACACTGAAAAGATTCTTGATCGGTTCTACATGGACAAAGCTCATCCACTAACCACACCAATGGTTGTTCGATCACTCGAGGTTGAAAAAGATCCTTTCCGTCCTAGAAAACAAGATGAAGAGACTCTTGGACCTGAAATTCCATATCTCAGTGCAATTGGCGCTCTCATGTATCTTGCAAACAACACACGGCCTGATATTGCATTTGCAGTGAACTTGTTGGCAAGATTTAGTTCTGACCCTACTAAAAGGCATTGGGATGGAATAAAACATATATTCAGATATCTTCGAGGGACAATCGATCTTGGACTATTCTTCCCAAACAATTCAAGATCACGGCTAGTTGGATATGCAGATGCTGTATACATGTCAGATCCTCATTTTGGGCGATCACAAACAGGTTACCTATTTACATATTGTGATACTGCTATCTCTTGGAAGTCTACAAAACAGACTATGGCCGCAACTTCATCAAACCACGCAGAGTTACTAGCAATTCATGAAGCAAGCAGAGAATGTATTTGGCTAAGGTCGGTCATTCAACATATTCGAGAATCATGTGGATTATCAAGTATTTTAGACAGTCCTACAGTTTTATTCGAGGATAACTCGGCCTGCATCAAACAACTTAAGGAAGGATATATTAAAGGGGATCGATAAAACACATATTGCCAAAATTCTTCTACACTCATGAACTTCAAGAAAATGGTGATATTGATATTCAACAAGTTCGCTCATGCGATAATCTGGCGGATATACTTACAAAGTCACTACCTACATCAACATTTGAGAAGCTAAGAAATAATATGGGTATGCAGAGGTTAAAAAGTTTGCTACATCAAAATGTCAAAATGTGAGACATTTTATTCAGGGGGAGACTGTACTCTTTTTCCTTCGTCAAGGTTTTTATCCCACTGGGTTTTTCCTTGCAAAGTTTTAACGAGGCAGTCAATCTTTGCAATAACTCGCATTTGACAATCAAGGGGGAGTGTTAAAATATTTGAATAAAAAATAAAGTGATTGTCAAAGCGTATCGAGGAAGTCTCTCAAATCTTACCAAGGAAGACTTGTAAAGCTTATCGAGGAAGACTTGTAAAGCTTATCGAGGAAGTTTTGTAATACTTAATGAAGAAGATTTAAATAGCTTACTTAGTAAGCCTTGTAAACCAACTACTATAAATAGCTCATTTAGCTAATGAAATACAGCACAACTTTCTCTCCATCTTCTATTCTCCTATACTTCCTCTACATTAAACATAACTAATATTTTCAGTCAAGGTTTATAACAAAAGCAATAATAACCACGAGAACAATAATTTTTATTCACACAAGAAGCAAGATGAACTTCAGTCTAGCGAAGAAACCGCCGCAAAGCCAAGTTAAATGAGAAATAATATTTGCTTTACAAAACTAGTCTACTAAACTAGCCAGAGTTCACCTCCTCGCTCCAAATGAAGTATAACAATAGTATAGTTAAATTAAATGAGAAATAATATTTGCTTTACAAAACTAGTCTACTAAACTAGCCAGAGTTCACCTCCTCGCTCCAAATGAAGTATAACAATAGTGTGGTTAAGTTAAATGAGAAATAATATTTGCTTTATTTTGTTGTAAAACATACTCGAGAAATTTTGTACATTTATTATTCTGTTAAGAAAAAGAGGAAAAAACTCATTTTTTACATGTATGACATTTTAATTAAAAGAAGTAATTCGAGCAACGGAAATGAAAAAAGATAAATTATAAGATTTTTAGACGAGCATATTATAATATGCTTAAAAGTTATAACAAATATTTTTCTATTTAAAAGTGCTTCCCTATCAAATATTTTCTTCATTAAAAGTTTCTCCTTGTCAACTATTCTCTCCCTTTAGTTGCCTCTCGTTTGGCTGGCTATCCACGCCCAGTTGATCCATGATACTACCAGCTACATTTTGCGAATTTATAGTTTACAAGACTATAAATTTCAAAAAATATATATTCAAAAAACTACCTATTTTCTACTCAGGATTCATTTGATGACAAGAAGCTACATTCAGCAAGTTCATCTGCCTGCTTTACCTATACAACAATTCAAAACAGTGATAATTCTTGTTACATATGTAAGAAATACAAAAAATAAATTATAGACTGCTTAAAATTTTGGAGAAATTATTCTACAAAAGTCTAGTAATAACTACTAATGGTTCTCAGACAGGATAACTTAACTAAAAGAGTTTTTCATTATCAGATTTGACCGATCTGTAAGAATTTGAACGCAGCCTTGAGCTTAATAACTAGACTACATAATCAGTCAAAATGTTATTGAATAGGCAGTCTAGAATACTACATATCATATTTCTATACGGAAGCCGCCTCCTTTCTTCTCTTCCATTCTTATCGAAAAGTCGGAAAAGAGATTGCAATTATCATAATACTGTAAACGAAGAAACAAGAAAACACATATAGTAATAGCATGTCCTAAGCACAGTGCAAGTCTAGTGAAATCCTTGCAATATGATACCCAGCAAGATCATGACATAACAAAAGAAACACGCCAAAACTTTTACTTGGAGATTCTGTAAATCCTCGCATTGAAACTCACCTTAAGGCTAATGCGCAGTGAATTAATAGAAGTTTCTATCAAGCACTTCTCGGCCTCATTTCTACATATCAAAACCTACAAGAAGAAACAGCTTTTCAGAAAAACTTGTACAATTGAACATTTGCTGTTCAAGCCACTTGTATGAAGTAATAGTAATATAATAAAAAAATAAACCATACTTCAATGTAAGAAACTCAATATATGCAGATATTAGGACCATAAGATGATGCAACTGTTTTCAAGAATTTTACTGATATTTCTACCAGTACTTCTGCATATACGTTATCAAAGTGCAACTGTAGATCGTGAATCAACCTCTTCAGTTTATTTTATTTCTTTAAAATCATATACTTCTACATCAAATGACAAAAAAGATTCTTACAGGATTTAGCAGAAGTTCTGGACTGGTCCTGAAAATCGAAAAAAAATATTAGGTGGTTATTCTCGCGACATGCAAGTTATGTTCGTATGCACAAGATAACTACGGTAAAAAAGATTAAAGTAAATTGAACATATTTCAATCGACAAACTAACAAGAATTGCTGATTTTAAAAGCTGTGTGTTGCATCAATTTCAGTCTTCCCGTAAAATTTGATCAATCAAGAGATCATAGAAAAATAGGGTATAGATAACAAAAGAATTACAGCAGGTTGTAGACTTTATAATTTATACATGCGGCAAAGGGTAGATAATAATTTGGACTTGGTAGGCAACATGTCAAAAGATACAAAATGACTATGTGATCTACTTTAAACACTCCAATTTCTGGAACATTCAATTTAACGTGCCAAGACTCGATCCACTAACAGGTAAATCTTGCAAGCGTTGACCTCGCTTTACTTTAATACACTGATAAACTTGTCCACATGGATTTATTGGGTATTCTGTATGGAACCTTCATTCAAAGAAAATGATTAGTAAGATACAGATAACGCAGATAACATACCTCAGTTCAACCTCTGGTTTGTTATGTCTTTCAACTTCTTGACATGGAAAGTTCTGCAACCATAATATAGTACAAATACGGTTAATACATAAGCTATGCAATCAACGGTAAGATCATAGATATACTCATATACATAATGATTCCAGAAAACAAACGGAAATATTGTTGGAGTTCATAATGGTAAAATCTTGTAACATAATTATTAATAGTGCTTGCAATAGTCAAACTAATATAACTCTCCTATAAATGGTCTTCGAGTTCCTATGACAAAGAGGCTTAGAACTTTATACCCTCGAATGCTCTAACCAAGAGGGGGAAAGGAGATTAGAGATACAATTTTCTTACAAATTCGTAATTGAATAACTTGTCAGGACCACTTTAATGTAATATCCCGTAATTTTTAAAATTAGATTATTAATTGAATAATAGAATAAAAAGGATTAAAATTAGACAAAGACTAGGATTTAAAATTGAATTAGACTAATGAGTCTAAAATTTGGATCCAATTATAATATGGATAACTTGTAGGTTAAGATATAGGGTTTTGTATCTTATAAATACATCCTAATCGTTTTCCTCGTTTTTAACATCAAAATTCGTAAGGGGTTTTTCTTCAAAAATCAGCAGTCTTATAAAATTCGTAGAAAATTCATCGTAAGTCAGAATTCAGTGATTCTGGACTTTTCAGAGAGGTCTTTTCGTTATCTTCAGCTTTCGTGTTTCGTGTTTTCCAAGAAAATATCGTTTAGAGGGTCAAAAAGAATAAATTCAGATCTGGTCAGGCTTTTAGGTAAGTACTTTTTGACTTGCGTTTATATTCGGAAAAGTTTTGATACTCTGATTTTCGAATTTCGTATAAGATAAAAGAATTATGTTTCGAACTGTATAAGAAATAAGATAGGAGAATCTTTTGAAACCCAGTCTCTATGTTTTCGAACCCGTTCGTAATTTACGCTATAATTCCGGAACTAGCCTTAGATACCCTTAGTAGGCGCACGAGTGTGCAACTTTAGATACCTATTAAGGGCGCGTAATTATTGAACTTTAGATGTCGGCCACTGGCAAAGTGTGGTATATAAGAATAAGAATAAGAATAAGAATTAGATGCCGGCTACTGGCAAAGTGTGACCGTAGATCAAGACTGTGGTATTTATAAGAATTATCGTTTCGTTATGTTTTACTCTGTTCTGATCTGTTATAAAAATCTGCTATATTCTGTTTTAAATTCTGAATTTTAAAATATAGAACTTCGGGTTGGATTTATTTTAGAAATTGTTTTTATAAAATTACTATCGTTTTGAGAAAATTTGTTTTATTAAAAACACCCATTGTTTTCTTGTTAAATAGTTAGTCAATTTATACTTGTTGGGCTTTGTAGCTCACCCCTTTTATATTTCAGGTTTCATATAAGATTCGAGTTGGAAATCATTGGAGTTCGAGGACTTAGGATTGGAGTATATTAAATTTTGGGCTTCCGTTAGATGCGCTTTTGTAATAGACACCTTTGTAATAGATTTTCGTATTAGTAAATTGTATTATATTTTAGTCTTGATTTAGAAGTAATAGTCCGGGAGTGCGGGCTGTTACAGTTGGTATCCAGAGCAGGTTGTCTTTTGGAGTGTATTAGGTATGTGACTAGTACATTCCCTATGATTCGATCTTGTGGACCATAGTTTGACCTTTGGTAGATCAGGGGGTAGATATGGTAGATGTGTCTCGAACTTTAGGATTGTTGTGAATTTGGGGACCAAATTCTTTTTAAGGAGGGTAGTATGTAATATCCCATAATTTTTAGAATTAGATTATTAATTGAATAATAGAATAAAAATGATTAAAATTAGACAAGGACTAGGATTTAAAATTGAATTAGACTAATGAGCCTAAAATTTGGATCCAATTATAATATGGATAACTTGTAGGTTAAGATATAGAGTTTTGTATCGTTATAAATACATCCTAATCGTTTTCCTCGTTTTTAACATCAAAATTCGTAGGGGTTTTTCTTCAAAAATTAGCAGTCTTGTAAAATTTGTAGAAAATTCATCGTAAGTCAGAATTCAGTGATTCTGGACTTTTCAGAGAGGTCTTTTCGTTATCTTCAACTTTCGTGTTTCGTATTTTCCAAGAAAATATCGTTTAGAGGGTCAAAAAGAGTAAATTCAGATCTGGTCAGGCTTTGAGGTAAGTACTTTTTGACTTGCGTTTATATTCAGAAAAGTTTTGATACTCTGATTTTCGAATTTCGTATAAGATAAAAGAATTATGTTTCGAACTGTATAAGAAATAAGATACGAGAATCTTTTGAAACCCAGTCTCTACGTTTTCGAACCCATTCGTAATTTACGCTATAGTTCCGGAACTAGCCTTAGATACCCTTAGTAGGCGCACAAGTGTGCAACTTTAGATACCTATTAAGGGCGCGTAATTATTGAATTTTAGATGCCGGCCACTGGCAAAGTGTGGTACATAAGAATAAGAATAAGAATTAGATGCCGGCTACTGGCAAAGTGTGACCGTAGATCAAGACTGTGGTATTTATAAGAATTATCGTTTCGTTATGTTTTACTCTGTTCTGATCTGTTATAAAAATCTACTATATTCTGTTTTAGATTCTGAATTTTAAAATATAAAACTTCGGGTTGGATTTATTTTAGAAATTGTTTTTACAAAATTACTATCGTTTTGAGAAAATTTGTTTTATTAAAAACACCCATTGTTTTCCGGTTAAATAGTTAGTCAATTTGTACTTGCTGGGCTTTGTAGCTCACCCCTTTTATATTTCAGGTTTCGTATAAGATTCGAGTTGGAAATCATTGGAGTTCGAGGACTTAGGATTGGAGTATATTAAATTTTGGGCTTCCGTTAGCTGCGCTTTTGTAATAGACACCTTTGTAATAGATTTTCGTATTAGTAAATTGTATTTTATTTTAGTCTTGATTTAGAATTAATAGTCCGGGAGTGCGGGCTGTTACAGTTGGTATCCAGAGCAGGCTGTCTTTTGGAGTGTATTAGGTATGTGACTAGTACATTCCCTAGGATTCGATCTTGTGGACCATAGTTTGACCTTTGGTAGATCAGGGGGTAGATGTGGTAGATGTGTCTCGAACTTTAGGATTGTTGTGAATTTGGGGACCAAATTCTTTTTAAGGAGGGTAGTATGTAATATCCCGTAATTTTTAGAATTAGATTATTAATTGAATAATAGAATAAAAAGGATTAAAATTAGACAAGGACTAGGATTTAAAATTGAATTAGACTAATGAGCCTAAAATTTGGATCCAATTATAATATAGATAACTTGTAGGTTAAGATATAGGGTTTTGTATCGTTATAAATACATCCTAATCGTTTTCCTCATTTTTAACATCAAAATTCGTAGGGGTTTTTCTTCAAAAATCAGCAGTCTTGTAAAATTTGTAGACAATTCATCGTAAGTCAGAATTCAGTGATTCTGGACTTTTCAGAGAGGTCTTTTCGTTATCTTCAACTTTCGTGTTTCGTGTTTTCCAAGAAAATATCGTTTAGAGGGTCAAAAAGAGTAAATTCAGATCTGGTCAGGCTTTGAGGTAAGTACTTTTTGACTTGCGTTTATATTCAGAAAAGTTTTGATACTCTGATTTTCAAATTTCGTATAAGATAAAAGAATTATGTTTCGAACTGTATAAGAAATAAGATACGAGAATCTTTTGAAACCCAGTCTCTACATTTTCGAACCCGTTCGTAATTTACGCTATAGTTCCGGAACTAGCCTTAGATACCCTTAGTAGGCGCACAAGTGTGCAACTTTAGATACCTATTAAGGGCGCGTAATTATTGAACTTTAGATGCCGGCCACTGGCAAAGTGTGGTATATAAGAATAAGAATAAGAATTAGATGCCGGCTACTGACAAAGTGTGACCGTAGATCAAGACTGTGGTATTTATAAGAATTATCGTTTCATTATGTTTTATTCTGTTCTGATCTGTTATAAAAATCTACTATATTCTGTTTTAAATTCTGAATTTTAAAATATAAAACTTCGGGTTTGATTTATTTTAGAAATTGTTTTTACAAAAATACTATCGTTTTGAGAAAATTTGTTTTATTAAAAACACCCATTGTTTTCCGGTTAAATAGTTAGTCAATTTGTACTTGCTGTGTTTTGTAACTCACCCCTTTTATATTTCAGGTTTCGTATAAGATTCGAGTTGGAAATCATTGGAGTTCGAGGACTTAGGATTGGAGTATATTAAATTTTGGGCTTCCGTTAGCTGCGCTTTTGTAATAGACACCTTTGTAATAGATTTTCGTATTAATAAATTGTATTTTATTTTAGTTTTGATTTAGAATTAATAGTCTGGAAGTGCGGGTTGTTACATTTAAATATCCTACTACCAATGCGACCCCACTAAAAATTACCAAGACCAGCTATTTGTATACAACAGAGAAAAACTTAATGTAGATTAGTTTAGAGTAAAATGCATGGTGTGTGTACCTCAAGTGTGACTTCTCTGCAACGTGTGTCACTGACCTTTTGCATTTTGTGGAGTCTTTAATTGCAAGTTAAGTGAGTTAATGGAGGTTGTAATAAGTAGAAAATGCAAGGGCTGCCTTGTAATTCTACCAGTTGGCACCATATATCTCTCTTCACCCTGCCAGACCGCCTCTAGAAACAAAATTAGACAATCAATTTCTCATCTTTCCTTTATATATATTTTTGTGTTACAGTGCACCAAGCCTCCTCGTCTCTGTAACAAACGGTTCCTTAGTCAACAAATTTATTTCCCTCATCCTCTTCACAACCACAGACACCCCATTTGACATCACTTCGTTATAGGCTGATCCCAACCCTCCACCATTCCATGGAACCTCAGCGGCTCAGCCGCCTTCACTAAATCAGTCAATCTGAACACTCCCTTTTTATCATTCACCACCACAAGATCATTCCTAATCTGCCTCCTCCATTGCTTGATCCGCCTTTCCTCGAGTGGCTAGCTGACCATCCAATTCTGTTTCTTGAGGAACAAGCTCAGAGTTATTCCGAGGCTTGGAATAATTAGTTGCACAGTTTCATTGAAATTCTCTTTCCCCAACTGAGTGAAACTACCACCCTTTATCTCGGTCGCATATTCACAATTGCAAGAACCCAAGTTGCTTGTAAAGATTTGTTACTATCTTCTGGTGGGGGAGATTGACTGTTTGGTGTATCTCGTGCGTCAAATGTATCAATTTGGTCAGGAGTAGTAGTATATTGGTGAATTTGTTTCCTGGTTTTTCACTACATACGCCAGTATATCTTTGAAAGCTATTGCATTAAATTTCAGCAAATACTCGGGGATTTCACCTTTAAGCTTGTTGTTACACATGTCAAGATCAGATGAATATTTTTGTTTTAATAGTGGAATTGGACCGGAGATTTGGTTCATTCATCTTCTTAAATGATAGCATGTGGAATAGTTAGGGTTCAAATTGGGAACAATTGAACCTGAGATATACCCATAAATGCAACTTAACCCAACAATATATCTGTTGCTTTTCAAATTTACACCTTTGCCCTTATTCCGTTAACTAACAACTAACAGGAGTACACAAAATGCAAAATTTCTGCAACTCAGAGTACACATGATGCATACGTTAAAGATGAGGTACAAACTAAGCAGAGAAGGCAAGTTGAGGTACACACTATACATTATACTCAATTAATAGTCCAGAAAGACGTCAAAGCCACCAACATTCTTCTGGGCAAACATCTTAACCTGAAAATAGCAGACTATAGTTTGGCCTAGCTAGATGAAGAGGAATACACTCACATTACAACTAGAGTTGCTGGCACTGTGTGAGAGCACGTTTTCACTTCACATAAGTAATTTGAAGTTTGTAAGCATTATAGAACAGATGTTTTTATTGTACCCTATTCTGCTATGGCTATGGCTAAGCACTGCTAGTTGTGTTTGAAACTCCAAGATAAGTAAAGTGTTCTTAAAGTAAGCTACAGGGATAACCAACGTTGTAGTAAACAAATTACGATGAAGAATGAAAGAAAAACATTTCCTGACATTTGACTTTCTCAGTGGGTACGTGCCTCCATAATATGCATAGTGGGGTGATTAGACAGAAAAAGCATACACAGTTTCAGGGTTGCGCTTGATATTTTTGCAAGAAAAATACCAAATGAGGTCTGACGGAAACTAAGTCTGTCTTTCTTATTGAGTAAAATTAAATCTGTGTTGCTTATCTCCAATCACTCAGTTAACTTGAATTTAGTTTCACTCCAAATATGGGTACAACTATATGTGTGTTGGTGTGTGTATTTTTTTTTATTTTGTAACCCCATAAACCATGATGTTGTTTATAGGCTCATAACATACAGGAAAATGATAACCTGAAGGAGCTTGTTGATCAAGGTTGGTTTCAAATACAGCAAAGAAGAGGGCCATGAGGCAATGAGAGTGATCAAATTAAAGTAGCAGTACTATGCACTAATTCATCTGATAACTCCTGGTGGCGGGGCCGCTCCTTCGACACCGTCCTGGATTCTCCGCCGCTGTAGAGGTGTAGCATGATAACTCCTGGTGGCGGTGCCGCTCCTTTGACACCGTCCTGAATCCTTCGCCGCTGTAGAGGTGTAGCTATGGTTGGGTTCCTACAAAATAACGCCGGAAGGGGGGTTGGAGTCCCGCGGCGCCTCCGGCGTGAGAGTAAGAACTAGCTTTTTGGGAAGATGAAGATGAATATGAATGTAAGGTGGCTGTGTGGTGTATATGAGTGTGAAAGAATGATTAACCCCAAAACCTCACCTCATTGGGCTATTTATAGCCCAGGGGTAGGGTTTTGGGGTTGGTACCTTTAAATCATAGCCATTGGTTCTGGGAGCGGAGGACACCTGGCTGTAGTGGATGCTTTACACGTGTCAGTGCGGGACTGACTGAGGAATGTTCTAAGGATCCTCTGACATGTGCCCTGATTATTCCCATGATTGATGTGTGATAGTTGTCCCCATCATGTGTCTGGGCCAACGTCTCACGTGCTGAGATTTACCAAGGTTAGCCTTGCGGGACGGAGCTGGTTAGGACTGGTAGTGTGCGGGACTATTCCTTCCAGGAGCTATATGGGGTTAGGAGCCTAGGAGTAGTCTTTCCACGAGCTGTATGAAGTCAGGAGCCTATGAGTAGCTCTTCCAGGAGCTATATAGGGTTAAAAGCCTAGGAGTAGTACTCCTAGGAGATATATGTACTATAATGTGCCCCCACTCCCTTATGCAGATTTTCTGGATGGGGGAGTGATTTTGGGTTTGTTTGTAGAACATGAGCTTTTGACTGTTTTATTTAGAAGAATTTGTGCTTTTCTTGCCCCCAGTCCGAATTTCGCTGAGTTCGGGGAAATCAGGACTAAGGTTGTTGTGTTTGGAAGGAGTTGTGCTTTTCTTGCCCCCAGTCCTGATTGCCCTGAGTTCGGCAAATCAGGACTAAGGTGGTTGTCTTTGGTAGGAGTTGAGCTTTTCTTGCCACCCAGTCTGGATTGTGCTGAGTTCGGCAAATCAGGACTAAGGTGGTTGTCTTTGGAAGGAGTTGAGCTTTTCTTGCCCCCCAGTCCGGATTGCGCTGAGTTCGAAAAATCAGGACTAAGGTGGTTGTCTTTGTTAGGAGTTGAGCTCTTGTTGGCCCCCAGTCCGGATTGCGCTTAGTTCGGCAAATCAGGACTAAGGTGGTTGTCTTTGTTAGAGTTGAGCTTTTCTTGCCCCCCAGTCCGGATTGCACTGAGTTCGGCAAATCAGGACTAAGGTGGTTGTCTTTGGAAGGAGTTGAGCTTTTTTTGCCCCCAGTCCGGATTGCGCTGAGTTCGGAAAATCAGGACTAAGGTGGTTGTCTGTAATAACCCCAATTTTTGGGAAATTTTGAAACCCTTATGAATAGTGTTTTTGCTGAATGAGAAAACTTTTCATGCCACACTATGTAGGGGTTCTGATATGGATATTCTGAGATTTTATTAGTACTTTATATGGGATATAAGTGTATGTAAAGATCGTCAGAATCCAAATCCGAACACTTTGACTTTTCCCGGAAATCCAATAGATACGGAAAGAATTGAGTATAAGGTAACAGGATAAAAAGGATTTAAATTAATGGATTATAAGAGAGGATCATAAAAGGAATACAATATATTGAGAAAGGTTAAGGGAACTTAAGTAATAAGATCCCGGGTATGATCCCTCAAACGATAAACGAAAACGAAAGTTAAGCGAACCGTATAACAGATCAGCGGTCATTAGGCAAACAATTAGGAAGTTAATCAAAGGGATTAGAGAGGATGATGTCACCCAACCAATGAGAAGAGGACAAGGAGGGGAGGATGACATCATGAGGATGACACAAGCATGACATGGGAAGGAAGGAGATGTGGTGACTTTTTAACCACACAAACTCAAGGGCAACAAGGTAATTAACTAAAAACAAATCAAAATCTCATCCACCAAGCCAATCATTTCATTTTTCATCAAACAAAACACAAAAATCTCTTTCTTCCCAAGCTAGCTCTCGGCCCATTTCTTAAAAATTGAAGATCCAAGCTCCACCACTTACTATTTAGCAAGGTAATTATCTAAGCTTCCCCATGGATAGTTACATACTTCCTATAAGTTTAAGCTTCTAATTCCAAGCCAATCTTTTTCTATAAATCATGAAAGAAGATGGTAAATAGTGTTTTTCAAGAACTAAAATTTGTGTTCTTGAAGTTTTGTTTAGATTAAGCTTGGATAAGGACTTTAAGGGTGATTCCAAGCCATTCTCTTGATTCTCCACTCTCCAAGGAAGGTATAAACTACAAACCCTAGCTTTAGTTTTGAGTAATTAGGATTGAATGTGTTTGATATAGCATATGTGAAGCATGATGCTTGATTGGTTGAAGTTTGGTTGAGTTTGTAGAGATTAGTTGGTTTTGTTGCATTGTTGGAGTTGTAAATCTTGGTAATTAGTTAAAGAACCTAAGTAAAGCTTTTAGTTCATGTGGGGAATAAGTATAAATGGTTAATGTGGATTTGTTGGGGCTGTTATGATGTGGTTTGGAGGGATATTGGTTGTATGATTGATTTGGGGTTGATTGTGGTTGGTTTTTGAATGGTTTAAAATTGGGAAAACGCGTAAACATAGTCGTCGTAACGTTCGATTTTCTTTGGACTGTTTTTGTGCATAACATTAGGACCCGAGAACCCCCTGCTAGATTATGACCACTGCCATGTTTAGATAGCTCATGTTACGAGCTTCGTTTTGATATGTAGTTCGTTCGATTCCGATGCACGGTTTAGGAGAAACGACCGTTTCAAGTAACGGCGTTTCGCGAACGAAACTTTTCCCCTCGCCTTACTTTGAAACATAGGTTAAAGACCAAAAAGGGTTAATTAATGTATGAAACATTTATGGTAAGTGTGTTAGGCAGTTGGTAAGACACTCGCGAAGGAATCGCCTTAAAACTCGTAAAGGTTAAATTATTAAAAATGGTGGAGCCGAGGGTACTCGAGTGACTTAAGAGAATCAGTAAGCGCAAAACAAGCGTTAGAGTCTAAGTTAGTTAAAGTATAGATTTACAAGTGACTTTGGTTTAATTTCAACTTACTTGTTGTTTATAGGTTACCAGACTCGTCCCGAGCCATTCGTAACCCCCAGTCGCTCAGGCAAGTTTTCTACCCGATATTCTGTTGTTGTGATGTAAATATATGTATATGCATTATCTTGTGATAGTGCATGATTGTTATTAGCAAATTTTGCGATATATTGGAGCATGCTGATATGGTATATATGCATGTCTGTTTCGTAATCTGGTTATCTATCTGTTGATTTCAATGCTTATATTTGCATAATACCTATGCTAGAAATAAGCAAGTAGTTGCGTATACCCTTAGTATAGGGGATAAAAGGTGAACATATTTCTAAACCGGGAGTCGATGTTCCCGAGTATATTATATATATATATTTATATATATATGGATATAGTTTTTAAAACTATGGATCGAATAAGGTTTATTCGATACCTTTATTTTACTTAATTGAATATTAATTTGAGTATTCATTCGAGGGCTTATGACTCAGTTTATTTTATTATTTGAATATTATTTGAATATTATTTGAATATTCATTCGAGGGCTTATGACTCAGTTTATATTATTATTGAATATTACTTGGATATTCTTTTGAGGATGTATGACTCCTTTATTTTATGAATATTATTTATAGTATTCATTCGAGGTATTATGACTCCGCTTATTACTTAATAATATTCTTTATTGTATTAAAGAATAAGGTGTCGATAATCAAACTTACTTTCGATTATTCAAATAAAGATAGTACTTTCATATAAGTATATCTTTGGTTATTTGATATCCATTTCAAGTATAAGTTTTAATACTTCTACTTCGATTATTTTTATAAAGATTATTCTTTATGGGAATATTATTTAAATAATAATATTCAGGCATTTTCTAAATATAATGGGGACTGATTTACTTCATTAAATCAGCTTTACCCCAAACATTCTTAAAAATGTTTTCGAGTCTTCAAAATGAATTTAAAAGGTAGAGCGGATCCCAAAACTTGTTTTCAAATTCAAGATCTTCCATTTTAAGGGGACTTGAATACTCGCTCAAAAACCTAAGGGATCCGGCTCTGTGGTGTATTTTATATTTGCAACAAGGTTGCTGTTTTGTTAAATGAATCGATTACTTACCCAACACTCGGGAAGTAAAATTCTTGGAACAAGTTAATCCATTAACAGGCATCGCCTGGGAAATATCGGTGAGTTCTCCTTTCCAACTAGATACGACTTCTTGGTGAGCCGTATCAACAAGTTTCTACTTGGGGAAAGGGGGAACGAGCTTTACGTTTCAGAGTCATGGATTTCATCTGAACTAGGAGTGGCGTAAGTGGTCGAGTGGCGCCGGCCCAGCCTTATTATATTGGCCCAAATGGCCTGGAAGTTCCGCTAAGGCGGTTCATTCCTTAGGAGTTCAGTGTTCGGTTGACAAGTAAATCCGACAGGTTCTCCTCTACATGTAGAAAATGGTGGGGTTGTACTACTACGACTGATCATCGTAAGTGGTCTTCCTGGCGCGGCAAACTCCCGTAATGAGTTCATCATCCAATTGGATAATTTCTGCAACACTACCCAGAGCACTTCGATAGAAAGGCTACGGTTGGGCGATTGTTGAGTGTTGGCAGGGTCAAGTTTTCAAAATGATGTTTACATCAAATGAAGTATCTCGTAACTTCATTTTATTTTGATAATATTTTAAAGATTTAATCTATTCAAATCTTGCCTTATAGTCTCATCTATGTGATGAACTTTTGAAGCTAATTATAACTTGAACGGTGGTAGTTCAAGTAGTATTTGGGAAAGATATAAGTATATTGGAGTATCTTGTAACTTCATCTTTTAAACTTATATCTAATTAATAATTGTCTTATGAATGACAAAGATTTTCAGAAAAACGTTGAGACAAGGTTAGATATATGAGATCACCTTGCAACGATATTTTTTTATACAGTTATACACTGGGACTTTGTGTATATTGTGCATGGAAGAGGACTTCCAATATTTTGAAAAGTATATATGTATATATATATATATACTGAATATTTGCGACTTCATCGCATTAAGATATCAACTTGGTTCATTTCTTTTGACCAAGACTTTCATGAGTACTATGAGAAGGCTCATATATTGTTAATCATTATACATATTATTTTGGTGGGCTTGCTGCTCACCCTTGCTTTCTTCTTTCATCACACAACATCAGATAGAAAAGATGAACCGGACCAAGCTCCCGATTCGCAAGAGGTTAGGAGACGTTCCGCAGTTTTCTAGAAGCACTGATGCCGCCATAGCTGAGGTAGGAACTATCAATAGGCTAGGCTTTTCAACTTTTGATGTATCAGATTATGTATATTTATGAATTGTAATAATGGCAAAGAAATGTAAATTTATTCAGAAACCTTTTAAGGTTTATTGGCAGATAATTGTGGAATAAAATGACTTGTGGTTATTTTTGGATGTTCATCTCTGAGACTATAACGTGTGGTGTGTGTGTTTATTGTGGGGTCACAGTACAGAGTAGTTGAGTAATTATTAAGATTGGGTGTTATTAAGGGAAATGGAACTCGTGACGACCCGGATCCCCGACCCCGGATCTGGGGGTGTTACAGAAATGGTATCAGAGCTAAGCGTTATAAACCTCAGAGATGATGTGACGTTAAGATAATAAGTTCACTAAGATAATAAGAACTCTTGCCAAGTTCATAGTCGGGCTACTTAATGTAGCACTGACAGTTAAAACCCTTATGGGAACCCTTATAAATATCGTGATAGAAGCGTAGTTCGTTATCGTAGATGGTAGCGGGACTCCGAACCCTGAGGTTGAGGAGCAACAGCGCGATGATGTTTATTACTAATTGGAGATCGGATTGTGGATCCGATAGAGTGTCCTAATGCAGGACCGGATGATGTTGATATTGAGAATGTAGCGGTTGAGGATGTTGTCCTAGATGTGATTGTTGCTGAGGAGGATCTCGTGGAGGATCCTGACAAGAATGAATAAAGGACCACTGATGAATTGATGACCCTGGTTGGGTCGACTACCAGAGGTAGGATTGGCCGGTCACTACCAGAGGTTCGTTCAAGTTTGTAAAGATAGTAGCCCCTTTAACGCGGCTTACTCGTAAGACTGAGAAGTTCGAATGGACAGAGAAAATGCGAGAACAACTTTTAAGAATCGAAGCAAAAGGTTGGTGACGTTCCCTATGTTGGCGTTGCCGGATGGAAAATGAGATTTTGTGAAAATGTAGTGACACTTCGCATAAGGAATTAGGGTGCTTCTTATACAGCACAACAAGGTAATCGCGTACGCGTCAAGATAATTAAGGGAATATAAAATTCGATATCCCCACCCATGAGCTTGGGCTCGTGGCAATAGTTTTCCCTAAAGATTGGAGGCACTACTTGTATGGAGAGAAGTGCAAGATTTACACAAACCATAGGAGCTCTAGTACCTTTTTACGTAGAAAGAGCTCAACATACGCCAGAGGAGGCGGTTAGAGCTAATCAAGAGTTATGAGTGGGAGATTCTTTATCATTCGGGGAAAGCCAATGTGGTGGCTGATGCCATTAGTAAAAAGGAGAGACTCAAGATGATAATGTCTTTGGGAGAGTTGATAAGAGATTTTGAGAAAATGGAAATAGTAGTGAAGGTAACCGGAGCCGGTACCGAAAAGCTGTTTGAGATTGCAATAGAGACCGAATTATTGGAAAAGAGCATATTGTGCCAGAAAAAGGTGATGAATGAAGGCAGAGAGCCAACAAATAAATATGAGATTAATACTGAGAAAGATGATAAGGGAATAATGAGGTATTCCTATAGAATTTGGGTTCCGAAAGTTCAAGAGCTTAAGGATGAGAACTTAGATGAGAGCCATAGTTTGAGGAATAGGATTTAGGGCAATCCCAGAGTGTGATAGTCAGGGAGGTTGCCATCAAGAAAGAAAGAACCCATAACATAATAGAGTGGAAAACAAGGTTTTTAATGTATAAGATAACCCCGATTATGGGAGAAGGTTGAAACATTTCATACTAAGGAAACAGAAAGTCGAGTAAGGAAAGGAGACCCGAGACGGTACTCCTATATGGCAATTTATGGACCTGTCTAGACAGAACTTAGACTATTATCCCCAACCACCACCCTGAGGGGACAATGCGGCAGGAAATTCTTTCATGACCTTTAAATCGTTAAGCTCTCAGAGTTCCAAGGAACAGGTTGACCTAGTCGAGGCAAGAGCCTGGCTAAAGGAAATATAGGAATCATTTGAGATTCTAAATGATTGACGAATCACAAAAGACTGTTTTTATCACTCACCCTCCTAAGAGAGAGACCACCTGCTGGTGAAAGGCCAAGGAAGGCACGGAGCAAGAGATTATAATAAACTGATTAAAGTTCAGCCAATTGTTTTCGGGAAAGTAATTCCCAAGGTTATGGAATAGTGTAAAAGCTTTAGAGCCAGAACAAAGGCAGACGAGTATGATGAATTATGAATCTAAGTTGTAAAAGTTATCAAGATTCGTTCTGAAGACACGAATCCAGAATGACGGGATGTTTGAAATCAATGCTTATGTTGTGTTGGTTCATGAAATAACGATAAGAGAAAGGAATATAAAGGCAAGAGAGTTTGAGGAATGATAAGGGAGTTGGGTATGAGGAAACCCTAAAGACTCGTAGAAATAGAAATAGAAAAGTATGTAATCGTCCGGATGAGAGTGATTCACCATGAGTTAAATTGATGGTTGAAGGTATAAGAGTTATGTATATTTTATCCCCTTTAAGTTGGGAGGATTCGAGGAAAACCTTGAGATAGTTCGAAGGATAAATATTGAGACGCGGATAGACTGAGGAGACAAGGAAGTAAGAAATTAGGAAAATTGGATGAAGGAAGTGACCTTCAAGAATGTGAAGTGTAAGACCGGTGGCTTGATACCCAGGAAGGGAGACGCCAGGTATGAAAGATATCCCAACATTGAGATGACTGTTGAGATAAACAACAAAAGTAAATAAGGATTTATTAAGAAGAAGTTCACATTGAACACGACCAATATCTTCCAGATCATCCATGTGATCATTACCAAATCAGGAAAGAAAAGCGGATAACCATTTTTATCTTTTGGAGGCCATGTGGATTGACCTTAACTTGAATAAGGATGCTATTGTGAAATTCGGTATAGACTATCGAGGTGGAAATGATTGAATAAGACACCCTTATCAGGGATATATGACTTGATTTATCCATGGAAGGATGCAGGTACCTTTTAAAGGTGGAATTAAGGATAGAACATCGGTAACTTAAAATGAATCCTAGGGGAATGCATAAAGGTTGGCATTTCACCCTTAATAGGAACAGTATGAGTTTTGACAGAATGATTGGGAAAGGGTTAAGGTAACAACAACCTTTAAGAATCAGTGGAGAAATTTTTCAGAAGTATATAGACAATGATTCTGGTATTAATAAATGGTATCTTGATATGCCCTATATCTAGGGAATACAGGAGGAACGATTGAAGGATAACCTTAGAGGTTTTACAAGGAGAAAGGTAATATTCAAAATTCTCAAGAATAGAAATGTTGATAAAGAAAATATGACGTAATTATAATGTTGCCAAGTGGGGCACATGTTAAACCACGAGAAAGTATGGATCGAACCAGTAATGGTCGAAATTGTTCAGGGCAATTAGGACTTAAGATAAAAGATGTTCTAATTATGATTGAGAGTCAGTCATGACAGTGATTAACCTCTAAAGACTGAGGCAATAACTTATGGAAAAATGGTGATTTTTTTTTACTCATCAGATTTTAAGGAAAGCATTTTCACATAAGCTGTGATTGAAATAAGGTAGAAAATTTATTTGGAGATGGTTAAAGTGACATTGACTGTAAGGAAATTTTACTATCAGGAAAGGCCAAAGAGGTGGCCGACACTTTAAAGGTAAGAGGATAATTATAGGCGCTTGTGCCAAAAGAATACAGTGATGATGGTTAAAACTGTGAAGGTTGTATTATGGTTTGGAAGATTGACATTCCTTCTGATGACTGTGCAATACCCAACCGTAATAGTAGTTGGTAAAGGTTTAATTCGTGTAATCGCCATGAACGGGCTATCTATCTTAGAAGGTCCTATCTTGAGATAAGCCAGGACCATGTTTCAAAAAGGACTAGACGAACCTTTGAGTAAGTCTTCTATTTAAGGCATATGATTTAGAATGGTATTAACCTGCTATCGTTGCTTTGATTGAAACTCTTCTGCAATTTTATCTGCTTCATGTCATGTATGTATGTCAGGATCAGGAGTGTTCTTCATGAATCATGAATGGTGATTATGTTACCTCCTTAGAAGAATTCGATACGATATGTATGGACTCCGTATAGTTAGCTATTAAGACTTCAAGGAAAATGAATGACTACAGTAGGTCAGTGGTGGACCATAGTAAGGCAGCAATGATTCTGCGAGTAATGAGCTGATTACAACCGTGAGAGTTGTATTGGAATGGTTGTTGAGATTGAGTACCACTAATCGGGTCGTGGTAGTGTATAAGTTATCATTGATAGACTAATTAGGTAGAGTGTCTACCTATTGAATATTTATTCTTTCTTATCAATAGAGAGTCGTATTACTATATGAGGAAGGTTGCGGTACAAGCATAGAATTTTAGTAACGGTGATGTCTGGAATGAAAACCCAGATTCGATTTTCGATATCGAAGGAGTTTCAAAGGTGATTGTGTACAAGCTCGATGAAGAGCATGGGTCCATAGAATGATGGACGGAATAGAAATATTTAGGCATGGGAAATACGATGCTATAATACTTGATGTTGATATAAATACATATGTTTTGTTCTCCTATGACAAACCTCTATAGTTCAGAGGTAGGTTCCAAGCCAGATATTTTGTGGCAGTATATTTTTCATATATACAATTCTCTTCAATTCGTTCTTTTCTCTTCTTTTCATTTCATGTAAGCTGAGAAGAACAACCCTTCCAGAAGGGGAGGTATTGCCGAATGACTATCTATCTGTGTGATAGAAGCCGAGTAGGATACCAGCTATTGTTTAATTGCTTGTCAAGTACTAAAGGCTGGCCACCTTCTGTACTAACTATGCGATATAACAAGTGTTCATGATCATAGTGATCTCTCAACAAATTCCTTTACTTCTATTTGATTGATCAAATTTTGGAAAATAGAAACAACTGAAAAAGGAGTAATAAAATTGTGATAGTATTCGGGATGGGAACACATTCGTGATACTAAGGTTGACGTGGTTATTAAAAGGTTAAAGAACGCTAACGAGCAAAAGTATAACCAGTATAATATTAGGAACGGAAGGTGATAGCGATTATGAACTGGAAAAGAATGGGTAATGAGAAGCAAAAGCTATAATGATTAGAAGCTATGATGAGAGTATGTGTAATAGACTTGAAAGAATTTGGAATGATCACTTAACGCGGATTAAGTTATCTTATGACAATAGATCATATGTCATTATCGAGGTGTCACCTTATGAGATCCTTGAGGGAAGATAATGTCGATCTCCCTTATGTTAGGATGAAGTTGTAGAGCGCAAGATGCTCGGACCCGCAGTGGTCCAAAGGACCAAGGATATAATAGATCTAATCAGAGGATGGCTGGTAGTAGCCCAAGATGGACATAAAAAGTATGTTGATTTGACACGAAAGGACAAGGAATGGGAAGTAGGGGACCTAGTGCTGTTATAGGTATTCCCTCAGAAAGGATTGATGAGATTCGGAAAGAAAGGAAAGCTAAGTCCACAAGGTGTCGGACCCTTGGATATGTTAAGAAGTATTGGGAGGTTAGCATATGAGCTAGCCTTACCCCCCGAACGTGTAGCAAGTCGTAACGTGTTTCACTTATCAATGTTAAGGAAGTGTAATTCAGATGCCAGATAAATAGGGGCATATGAGCGCATAGACATGCAACCAGACGTAACCTATATGGAGCAACTAGGAAGGGTTATAGAGTGAAAAGGAACAAGTGCTTAGGAGAAGGATTATCAAACTAGGAAGAGTTTGGTGGTAGAACCATAATGTGGGAAAATTACTTGAGAGTTAGAAAGTGCAATGCTAAGAGAGTATCCCTAGTCATTTTCTATCTGATTCCGGGACGGAATCCTTTTAAGGAGGGGAGACTGTAATAACCCCAATTTTTGGGAAATTTTGAAACCCTTATGAATAGTGTTTTTGCTGAATGAGAAAACTTTTCATGCCACACTATGTAGGGGTTCTGATATGGATATTCTGATATTTTATTAGTACTTTATATTGGATATAAGTGTATGTAAAGATCGTCAGAATCCAAATCCGAACACTTTGATTTTTCCCGGAAATCCAATAGATACGGAAAGAATTGAGTATAAGGTAACAGGATAAAAAGGATTTAAATTAAAGGATTATAAGAGAGGATCATAAAAGGAATACAATATATTGAGAAAGGTTAAGGGAACCTAAGTAATAAGATCCCGGGTATGATCCCTCAAACGATAAACGAAAATGAAAGTTAAGCGAACCGTATAACAGATCAGCGGTCATTAGGCAAACAATTAGGAAGTTAATCAAAGGGATTAGAGAGGATGATGTCACCCAACCAATGAGAAGAGGACAAGGAGGGGAGGATGACATCATGAGGATGACACAAGCATGACATGGGAAGGAAGGAGATGTGGTAACTTTTTAACCACACAAACTCAAGGGCAACAAGGTAATTAACTAAAAACAAATCAAAATCTCATCCACCAAGCCAATCATTTCATTTTTCATCAAACAAAACACAAAAATCTCTTTCTTCCCAAGCTAGCTCTCGACCCATTTCTTAAAAATTGAAGATCCAAGCTCCACCACTTACTATTTAGCAAGGTAATTATCTAAGCTTCCCCATGGATAGTTACATACTTCCTATAAGTTTAAGCTTCTAATTCCAAGCCAATCTTTTTCTATAAATCATGAAAGAAGATGGTGAATAGTGTTTTTCAAGAACTAAAATTTGTGTTCTTGAAGTTTTGTTTAGATTAATCTTGGATAAGGACTTTAAGGGTGATTCCAAGCCATTCTCTTGATTCTCCACTCTCCAAGGAAGGTATAAACTACAAACCCTAGCTTTAGTTTTGAGTAATTAGGATTGAATGTGTTTGATATAGCATATGTGAAGCATGATGCTTGATTGGTTGAAGTTTGGTTGAGTTTGTAGAGATTAGTTGGTTTTGTTGCATTGTTGGAGTTGTAAATCTTGGTAATTAGTTAAAGAACCTAAGTAAAGCTTTTAGTTCATGTGGGGAATAAGTATAAATGGTTAATGTGGATTTGTTGGGGCTGTTATGATGTGGTTTGGAGGGATATTGGTTGTATGATTGATTTGGGGTTGATTGTGGTTGGTTTTGAATGGTTTAAAATTGGGAAAACGCGTAAACATAGCCGTCGTAACGTCCGATTTTCTTTGGACTGTTTTTGTGCATAACATTAGGACCCGAGAACCCCCTGCTAGATTATGACCACTGCCATGTTTAGATAGCTCATGTTACGAGCTTCGTTTTGATATGTAGTTCGTTCGATTCCGATGCACGGTTTAGGAGAAACGACCGTTTCAAGTAACGGCATTTCGCGAACGAAACTTTTCCCCTCGCCTTACTTTGAAACATAGGTTAAAGACCAAAAAGGGTTAATTAATGTATGAAACATTTATGGTAAGTGTGTTAGGCAGTTGGTAAGACACTCGCGAAGGAATCGCCTTAAAACTCGTAAAGGTTAAATTATTAAAAATGGTGGAGCCGAGGGTACTCGAGTGACTTAAGAGAATCAGTAAGCGCAAAACAAGCGTTAGAGTCTAAGTTAGTTAAAGTATAGATTTACAAGTGACTTTGGTTTAATTCCAACTTACTTGTTGTTTATAGGTTACCAGACTCGTCCCGAGCCATTCGTAACCCCCAGTCGCTCAGGCAAGTTTTATACCCGATATACTGTTGTTGTGATGTAAATATATGTATATGCATTATCTTGTGATAGTGCATGATTGTTATTAGTAAATTTTGCGATATATTGGAGCATGCTGATATGGTATATATGCATGTCTGTTTCGTAATCTGGTTATCTATCTGTTGATTTCAATGCTTATAGTTGCATAATACCTATGCTAGAAATAAGCAAGTAGTTGCGTATACCCTTAGTATAGGGGATAAAAGGTGAACATATTTCTAAACCGGGAGTCGATGTTCCCGAGTATATTATATATATATATATTTATATATATATGGATATAGTTTTTAAAACTATGGATCGAATAAGGTTTATTCGATACCTTTATTTTACTTAATTGAATATTAATTTGAGTATTCATTCGAGGGCTTATGACTCAGTTTATTTTATTATTTGAATATTATTTGAATATTCATTCGAGGGCTTATGACTCAGTTTATATTATTATTGAATATTACTTGGATATTCATTTGAGGATGTATGACTCCTTTATTTTATGAATATTATTTATAGTATTCATTCGAGGTATTATGACTCCGCTTATTACTTAATAATATTCTTTATTGTATTAAAGAATAAGGTGTCGATAATCAAACTTACTTTCGATTATTCAAATAAAGATAGTACTTTCATATAAGTATATCTTTGGTTATTTGATATCCATTTCAAGTATAAGTTTTAATACTTCTACTTCGATTATTTTTATAAAGATTATTCTTTATGGGAATATTATTTAAATAATAATATTCAGGCATTTTCTAAATATAATGGGGACTGATTTACTTCATTAAATCAGCTTTACCCCAAACATTCTTAAAAATGTTTCGAGTCTTCAAAATGAATTTAAAAGGTAGAGCGGATCCCAAAACTTGTTTTCAAATTCAAGATCTTCCATTTTAAGGGGACTTGAATACTCGCTCAAAAACCTAAGGGATCCGGCTCTGTGGTGTATTTTATATTCGCAACAAGGTTGCTGTTTTGTTAAATGAATCGATTACTTACCCAACACTCGGGAAGTAAAATTCTTGGAACAAGTTAATCCATTAACAGGCATCGCCTGGGAAATATCGGTGAGTTCTCCTTTCCAACTAGATACGACTTCTTGGTGGAGCCATATCAACAAGTTTCTACTTGGGGAAAGGGGGAACGAGCTTTACATTTCAGAGTCATGGATTTCATCTGAACTAGGAGTGGCGTAAGTGGTCGAGTGGCGCCGGCCCAGCCTTATTATATTGGCCCAAATGGCCTGGAAGTTCCGCTAAGGCGGTCCATTCCTTAGGAGTTCAGTGTTCGGTTGACAAGTAAATCCGACAGGTTCTCCTCTACATGTAGAAAATGGTGGGGTTGTACTACTACGACTGATCATCGTAAGTGGTCTTCCTGGCGCGGCAAACTCCCGTAATGAGTTCATCATCCAATTGGATAATTTCTGCAACACTACCCAGAGCACTTCGATAGAAAGGCTACGATTGGGCGATTGTTGAGTGTTGGCAGGGTCAAGTTTTCAAAATGATGTTTACATCAAATGAAGTATCTCGTAACTTCATTTTATTTTGATAATATTTTAAAGATTTAATCTATTCAAATCTTGCCTTATAGTCTCATCTATGTGATGAACTTTTGAAGCTAATTATAACTTGAACGGTGGTAGTTCAAGTAGTATTTGGGAAAGATATAAGTATATTGGGGTATCTTGTAACTTCATCTTTTAAACTTATATCTAATTAATAATTGTCTTATGAATGACAAAGATTTTCAGAAAAACGTTGAGACAAGGTTAGATATATGAGATCACCTTTCAACGATATTTTTTTTATACAGTTATACACTGGGACTTTGTGTATATTATGCATGGAAGAGGACTTCCAATATTTTGAAAAGTATATATGTATATATATATACTGAATATTTTGCGACTTCATCGCATTAAGATATCAACTTGGTTCATTTCTTTTGACCAAGACTTTCATGAGTACTATGAGAAGGCTCATATATTGTTAATCATTATACATATTATTTTGGTGGGCTTGCTGCTCACCCTTGCTTTCTTCTTTCATCACACAACATCAGATAGACAAGATGAACCGGACCAAGCTCCCGATTTGCAAGAGGTTAGGAGACGTTCCGCAGTTTTCTAGAAGCACTGATGCCGCCATAGCTGAGGTAGGAACTACCAATAGGCTAGGCTTTCAACTTTTGATGTATCAGATTATGTATATTTATGAATTGTAATAATGGCAAAGAAATGTAAATTTATTCAGAAACCTTTTAAGGTGTATTGGCAGATAATTGTGGAATAAAATGACTTGTGGTTATTTTTGGATGTTCATCTCTGAGACTATAACGTGTGGTGTGTGTGTTTATTGTGGGGTCACAGTACAGAGTAGTTGAGTAATTATTAAGATTGGGTGTTATTAAGGGAAATGGAACTCGTGACGACCCGGATCCCCGACCCCGGATCTGGGGGTGTTACATTGTCTTTGGAAGGAGTTGAGTTTTTCTTGTCCCCCAGTCCGGATTGCGCTGAGTGGTGTAGTCCGGACTTGAAAGTTGAAACGTTTTTCGTATTTTCCCCCCAATGATTTGAATTGTTATAGTTGTCTTTTTTCAAAAGACGTGCTGTAATAATGACTCTTCAATAATGACCGCTTATGATGAGCGGCTAAGATTGTGCCACGTGGCGTGGCTGTTCGGTTTTTTACTGCCTCTATAAAAGGAGGCCCTGCCTTCTTCTTTTATTTTTTACCTTTCTTCACCTTCTCTCTTCGCTTTTTCTGTTTTCTCTGAGTCGTTCTCTTCGTTGCTCTTGCCGTCGCCGCCGTATATTACAGGAGAGTTGTTGGAGTTTCGCTGTTGCTTCTTGGTCATCCCCAATCACTCCATATTTTATATCTTCGTAAGTCTCTTTTTTGCTTATCTGCTTTATTGTTTGAGTTTTCCGCTCTAGTGGTTTATTTCTTTGTGTTTGTGTTATTGTGTTCGTTTGTTGAATGTTCTTGTGTATATCTGTATGTATATAGTTTTTTGGCATATTTTGGTGTTTTGATTTTGGTGAATCGTGTTTCTGGGATTAGGGTTTTTTGTTTGGGTCCGGGCTTGGTTAACTAGTCCGGACTAGTGATTTTGTTTTTTGGAATTTGTAATTTTCTGTTTTTGTGCTATTTTGCCCTTTGGGTATGGGGTAATAGGCTAGTTTTGAGTCCGGAGTGGCTTTTAGGTTTTGGGTTTTGGGTCTCCGGACTATTTGCTTTTGACTTGTAATAAAATTGAACATAGTGTAGTCTGGACCATGTAGTTTTCAAGATAAATAAACTGTAGGATTTTAGACTAACCTTTGTCACTTTTTTAGGTTTATGGTCCGGACTAAAGCTCTTGTAAAGGCTTACATAACTTGCTATCCGGGGCCATCTGGTTCGGATTCTGAGACCTCTGGTGATTCTGAGCGGGCTGGGATGGGGAAGAAGGCTTCAACCTCGGACTCCGAAGCTATAACGAAGCTTTCTGTTGCCAAGATTTCTTCCAGAAAGGTGCCTTGTAGTCCGGAGGGTCTGTGGGTCGAAAATTTGGGGTACTTTGTTAGCAAGAGCGATGAGATAGAAAATAGTTTCTATTATAGGAGCATCAGGTCCGGATATGCTAGGCAGGCTAATGCGGGTCCAGGGCATTACGATAGGGAAGCATTCGATAGGAAGTTTGCTAATAGCATAGTGTCAAAGGAGCACTATGAGCTCAAGGATGAGTACGCTGCTTTAGATTATGCGGCTTAAGATTCTGTAATCCGGACCGCTTTTCAACTGGACCCTCGGATTGAGTGGAGATGGCCGACTCCGGATGAGCGGGTTCATCATAGGCCGGCTGATGGGTTTGTGCCAGTGTGGCTGGAGCATCTCCGGTCTGGATGGAATCCATATTGGCATTTGTTCCTGAAGCTTCTGTGCAAGTACGCGTACAAGCTCTCTCCGATACAGATAACACCTAATGGTATAAAGTGGATGACCTGGTTTATTGCTACTTGCAATCAGTTCAAGGTGCAGCCCACGTTCAAGCTATGGCATCATATCTTTCACCTGGTCCGGTCCAGTCAGTTTCCTCTCTATGAACTTCGGTTCCGGGCTCCGGAGTGCGGGTATGGTGGCTCATACAGGCCTGTAATCCAGCAATCTTCTTTGAAGTACTGGAATGGAGAGTTGATCATGCTCTGGGGTTTAGACTTATACTATCTTCCTCATATTGCTTCGGATGGAGTCCGGACTCGCTTCCATAGGGATGTACTCCGGGGTGAAGCTATCCGGTTGATGTTTGCATTTTGTGAGTGTCTGGGTTTCCAAATGACCCAAGACACTTTCATGAATCATAGAACTATGTATAGACTAGGTTGTAAGTAGTTTTTCTTTTTGTCCGGACTTCTTATATGTTTCTTATCTGTTTTCATATACCTTGATTCTTTATTGGTTTTGACTTGTGTTTTTGCTTTGTTCCTTTGCAGGTTTGCCGTACTACAATCCGGATATGTCGTCTTCGGCATACAGTGATGCATTCAAACGTCTTGGCAAAGCCTTCAAGTTGCCAAAGAAAACTGCTGGTGCTGGGTCCGGATCCAATGTCTCTGTGGAGGAGGGATCCCAGAGTAATGTGGTTCCGAGACCGGTGCCCGAAGTTGATGTGAATCAGCCTGCTCCGGAGGGGGATGCTGAGGTTGACCTGGGAGATGAGTTTGCTAATCTTGAGGACCTTGGTCCTATAGGAGAAATTTCGGATGTTGAGACTGGACGGAAGAGGAGGAGGTTCCGGACTTTTGGGACAAAACCTCCCCGGGCTGAAAACTTTGAGGCTGGCTCTGGGTCCGGGGCTGGTAAAGGAAAAATTGTTGATGAAGGAAGTCCGGATACTCGTGGTCCGGGGCTGGAGGAGAAAGTTGCTCGGTTCATGGCTGAGATTCCTACTCAGGCTGACTGGAGTAGGATGAACCAGTCCGGATTGGATGCAACTATGAAGGAGTGTTCCCGGATCTGGGGTCAGGTATTTCTTCTTCTTGTTCTCGTTTCTTGTGTTGATTTGCCTTAGAATATTTTTCTAAGTTTCTCTATTTTTTTGCAGCTTGGTGGGTATATGGCCGGATCAGCCTCTTTGGCCTACAATGATCTCAAAAATTCCCGGACTGGCATTGCTGATAAGGACTCTAAGATTGGCCGGCTCCGGGACCAGATCATTGTTAAAGACACTTCTCTCTCTGGACTAAACCAGCAGCTTGATGATGTCAGGACCCGGGCTGAGAATGCTGAAAAAGAAGCTTCAGATCTGAAATCCGAACTGGCTGAGCTCCGGGGGCAGATGTCTGCTGTGCGTCCGGAGGACGAGGTTATTGAGGAGTTCAAAAGGTCTGAGGAGTATGATAAAGCTCTTGCTAATGCTGGTGCTCCGGAGATAGCTCGTTGCTGGTTGGTTGCTGAATGACATATCAAGACCAATCCGGAGGCCGATTGGGACAGCTTCGTCACAGAGTTTATTAAGGCAAAGGAAGATATTGAGCTCGGATTAGGGGAGCCGGAGCCGTTCGACGGGCCCTGCCCCAGCTTCCTGCCTCCTAGTGCTCCGGAGTCTTGACTTTTCTCTGATTTATGACTTTGCTATTTCTTGAAGACTTTTGATAAATTTGATTTTTGTAATATTCGTACTTTGCTCCGGGCTCCTTTACGTCCGGTAACTCTTTAATGTTTGCTTTTCTTGCTGTTATTTTGCTTTGTTTTTGTAGTTTGTTTTTGCCTTAAAATATTTTTCCAAGTTAAAATTTTTGTACTAGTCCTGACTAATTGCTTGTCCGGACTAGTAGTTAGGTTTTTTACTTGGCAAGTTTATTCTAAGTAAAGATGGTTGCGCTAGTCCTGACTAGTATTTTATCCGGACTAGTGTTTAGCTTTTTTACTTAGCAAGTTTATTCTAAGTAAAGATGGTTGTGCTAGTCCTGACTAGTATTTTGTCCGGACTAGTGTTTAGCTTTTTTATTTAGAAAATTTATTCCAAATAAAATGGTTGTACTAGTCCAGACTAATAGCTTTGTCCGGACTAGTGGTGGCTTTTATTTAGAAAATTAATTCTAAGTACAAATGGTTGATCTAGTCCTGACTAATAGCTTGTCCGGACTAGTGGTTGCTTTTAGTTAGAAAATAATTCTAAGTAAAAATGGTTGCTCTAGTCCTGACTAATAGATTATCCAGACTAGTGGTGGCTTTTAGTTAGAAAATTAATTCTAAGTAAAAATGGTTGCTCTAGTCCTGACTAATTTCTTGTCCGGACTAATGGTGGCTTTTGGTTAGAAAATTAATTCTAAGTAAAAATGGTTGCTCTAGTCCTGACTAATAGCCTGTCCGGACTAGTTGTGGCTTTTAGTTAGAAAATTAATTCTAAGTAAAAATGGTTGCTCTAGTCCTGACTAATAGCTTATCCGGACTAGTGGTTAGTTTTGAAAAGTATGTAAAGGGGGAAAAGCTTTTCATTAATCATTCATACAAAATAGAAGGAGAAACAAAATGGTTGCTTTCCATATTGGCTACAAGATTTTCGGTTGCTTTGTTTGTTCTCCTACTGGTAGAATTTTCTTAGCCTTAGTCCATGCCAAGTGTTTGGGACTTCTGAGCCATCCATGTTTAGGAGCTTGTAGGTTCTTGGCCTGAGGACTTCTTTGATCTTGTATGGTCCTTCCCATTTGGGAATTAGTTTTCCAGTGTTTTTGGGGTCTGATGCTTCAGTGTCTCAAAGGACTAAGTCTCCAACTTGGAAGTTTTTGACTCTTAACTTCTTACTGAAGTGTTCTCTTATTTTCTCCTTGTATTTTTCCATCCTTTCTATAGCATGGTCCCGGACCTCATCGATTAGCTCCATGTTTGTTCTGAGTCCTTCTTCATTTGCTTCTTCTTCAAAGTTTATTGCTCTGTGGGAAGGAGAGCCCACTTCGATAGGAAGCATTGCTTCTGTTCCATAAGCTAGCATGAATGGAGTTTCTCCGGTGCTTGTCCTTGGGCTTGTCCTGTAGGACCAAAGTACACTTGGTAGTTCTTCTGGCCATTTGCTTTTGCTTTCTTTGAGTCTTTTTTCGATACCTCGGAGCAAGATTCTGTTAGTTACTTCTACTTGGCCATTTCCTTGGGGATATGCCACTGATGATTTTTTGAGCTTGATCCCGCGCTCCTGGAGATAGGACTCGAACTCTGATCCAATGAATTGGGCCCCGTTGTCTGATACTAGGACTCGTGGTATCCCGAACCTCATCAAAATATTGTTCATAAATTTTATGCAGTCTTGCTGATTGATTGTCCTCATAGCTTTTGCTTCAACCCATTTTTTCATGTAATCAATAGAGACTAGCAGGTATCTAAGGTCTCCTTTGGCCCGGGGGAAGGGTCCCATAATGTCAATACCCCAAACAACAAAGGGGATAGGTGACAGGACTGAGGATGGTAGGACTGGGCTGATTTGGGACACATTGTTGAAAAGCTGGCATTCTTTGCACTTCTTGACGAATTTTATTGCATCCTGATGAATGGTTGGCCAGTAGTAGCCTTGTCTTATAATCTTATGGGTTAGGGCCTTTGCAGATATGTGGTCTCCGCATATCCCTTCATGCACTTCTGCCAAACAGTACTTTGCTTCTTCTGGGCCAATACATTTCAGGATAGGAGATGAGAAGGTCCTGCGGTAGAGTATTCCTTCTTCGAGGAAGAACTTGGCTGCTTTTGCTTTCAGTCTTTGAGCTTTTCCTTTGTCTTCTGAGAGCTCTCCATTCTCCAAGTATTTGATGAAGGGAGTCATCTAGTTGTGGTTGCTTTCGATCTCCTAGACCTCTACGGATTCAATGGATGGTTTGAGGAGTTCTTCGAAATAAACTGAGCAGTCTAGATCTGATGAGTTCCGGACTAATTTGGATAGGATATCTGCTTTTTCATTTTCTTCTCAACATATCTGAATGACTTGATGTCTTGGTATTGAAGCTAAGTAGCTCTGAACCAGGGCTTGGTACTTCGCCAGGGTCTTTTGCTATGTATTCTCCATTTGTTTGCTTGACCACTATATGGGAGTCACTGTAGATTTTTAAGTCCTGAATCTTTAGAGTCCTGGAGAGCTTTAGTCCTACGATCAATGCCTCATATTCTGCTTGATTGTTTGTTACAGGGAAGCCAAAAGATATAACTGTCTGTATCTTGAATCCTTCTGGACTTCTGAGTATGAGTCCGGCTCCCGACCTCTCGCTTGTTGAAGAACCATCTACCTTTATTGTCCAGGCTCCCGGACTTGTTTCCTTTTTTGGCTCCTGATCCATGTCCATTGGTTCCGGTTCTTCTTCTGGGAAGTTGCATTTGATTATGAAATCTACAAGAGCTTGAGCTTTGATTGCCGTCCTGGGAACGAAGCTTAAATTGAACTGGCTCAACTCCACAGCCCAATTGACAAGTCTTCCCGAGACATCTGGCTTGTGAATTATTTTCCTTCGTGGTTGGTTTGTTACTACTCTGATTTCTCTACCTTGGAAGTAGTGCTTGAGTTTTCTTGAAGTTGTGACTAAGGCAAAGGCAAACTTTTCCAATGTTGGGTATCTTGTTTCTGCATCTTTTAAGACTTGGCTTATATAGTAAACTGGTTGCTGTTTTCCATTCTCTTCTCTGATTAGGGCAGCTCCTACAGCTTGTGCTCCTGCTGAAAAGTATAAGTAGAGAGGCTCTTCCTGGTTGACCCTTAGTTAGGACTGGTGGCTGAGAGAGGTAGGACTTGATTTCTTCGAATGCCTTTTGGCACTCCGGACTCCAGTTCACCTCTTTCTTGTTGGTTGCTTCTTTGAGTAAATCAAAGAATGGTAGGCACCTCTCTGCTAGTTTTGAGACAAATCTCCTGAGTGCTGCTAGGGATCCTGCTAGCTTCTGTACATCTTTTTGTGTCCTGGGAGCTTTCATCTCCTGGATTGCTTTTATTTTCTCCGGATTGGCTTCTATGCCTCTGTTGCTGATCATGAATCTTAGGAACTTGCCTGCTCCTACTCCGAAGGTGCATTTCTCCGGATTCAGCTTGAGTTGGTTCTTCCTTAGGTTGTCAAAGCATTCCTTCAAATCTTCCACATGCCCTGGTATAATTGTTAATTTGGAAATCATGTCATCGACATAGCACTCCAAGTTCCTCCCAATCTGGGACTGAATATCTTGTTCATTGCTCTTTGGTAAGTGGATCCTGTGCTGGTAAGCCTGAAGGGTAGCATCACATAAGCGTAGAGTACTCCGTGAGTTATGAATGATGTCTTGGGGGATGTCCTTTGGGTTCATCTTTATCTGTTTTGTATCCGGAGAAGGCGTCCATGAAACTTAGCATGATGTGTCCGGAGGTTGCATCTATCAGTTGATCAATATTTGGGAGAGGATACGGGTCCTTCGGGCATGCATCACTCAGATCAGTGTAGTCCACACATATTCTCCATTTGCCGTTGGACTTCTTCACCATGACCATATTAGCTAGCCACTCCAGATATTTGATTTCTTTGATGATTCCTGCTTTTGAGTAGCTTTTCCCACTTCTTCGTCAATGGTTTTTTGCCTCTCCGGGGCAAAGTTTCTTCTCTTCTGTTTGACTGGTTTTCTGTTGGTGTTGACATCCAAGCTGTGCATTGTTATGGACTCATGTAGTCCTGGCATGTCCCTTGGGACTCTAGGAAAAAACATCTCTGTACTCCCGGAGCAAGGACATTAATCTCTCCTTGAAGGACTCCTCGAGTCCTGACCCAACTTTCACTTTTTTTGCTAGAATTGCTTTCATCTACCTGGATTCTTCTGTTTCAACTGCAGATTCAATTTTGCTTGCTCTTTGTTTGAAACCATTTAATGAATTCGGGCTTCAGAGTTCTTTTTTAGATAGAAGTTTGCTTAGATACTTTGGTTGCTTGCATGGTAGGACTAGCTTGGTCTGGGACTTGATTTGCCTTGTCCACTACCATGACTTGGTTGCTTGCCAGTCCTTCTGGACTTGTTTTGTTTGCTTCTTCCCTTATCCGGGGTCGGTGCTTCTTCATGCTTTGTTGCTTGCGAATGACCGTAGCCTTCCTTTTGTTATCTTGATAGGTTTCTGCCATAACTAACCCCTGGTTGTAGCATGTTTCAGCAACTTTATAATCTCCTTTAATCTCCCCAACTCCTATTGGGGTTAGGAATTTTGATTTTGAGATGGGAGATTGAGTTATTGCTTGCATCATGGTTAGAGCCTGATCTGCCAATGATTACGTTGTATGATGAAGGAGCATTGATGACGTAAAATTTGATGACATGAGTCACTTGGTTAGGAGTAGATCCAAAAAATGACTGACAGATATAAAGTTCCTTGGATCGGGACTAAGTTGTGACCGAAACCATAGAGTGGGTCCTCCCGGCACTCAATTGAGCGTACCGCTCCCTAACTGCATTCTATCCACTGTGTGCTTGAAGAGAATATTTAGTGAGGAACCATTATCTATGAGCATTCTTCTTACTTCATTATTAAAGATGTCCACAGTGATAACTAAAGCTGCATTGTGATGAGGGTTGACTCCTTCGTAGTCCTTGCTGCTGAAGGATATCACCAGGTCTGGGAGTGATTGGATTGAGAGCACTTTCTTCTCCGAAGTCCGGGCTCTGGGGTGGGAGTATGATCACCTAGGATCACATTGACTACATTCTTTCCTTTATTCTGCGCTTCCCCTCTGCTGTCCCGGACTAAGTACTTGTTCATGTTCCCCTTCTTCACTTGGTCCCTCGATGAAGTACTTGAGTGATAAGCAGTTCTCAGTCTTGTGGCCATGGGTCTCCGTGGTAATCACACTGCCTATTGTAAGGCCTACTCTCCGGAGGAGTTTGCATTGGTTTCAGAGGATAATAGAAAGGCTTGTCTTTTACTTCTTTCAAGATTTCCTCCCGGGTCATGTTGAGAGGAGTCCAATCCGGCTCCTGTTTCGGCTCCCGGGGCTGCTTCGCGGGTCCTGGGTCGCTGCTTGACTCCTTCTTAGGACCAAGTCTCTGGAAAACTGGAGTAGTTTGTCTTTCTTGGCTTTGGTTGCTTTGCTTGAATTTTTTATCCTGATGGTAACCCCCTTTCGGTCGGTCATCAGTGTTTTTACTCCTGGACCCCCCATTCCGGGTCATCCTCATTGCCTGGAGCACATCTGTTTTCCTTAATGAATCTGGCA
>NW_027420617.1:0-20161 GCF_009905375.1 Apium graveolens | reverse complement strand
GAAATGCTAGATCTTTCAGAATCTGATGAACTTGAATTCCACGACGCTCCAAAATCAGATAGAAAAAACACAGGAAGCTTGGGAAGAAATCCAGAACATTAAGGAAAATGTAACACCCCCCCCAGATCCGGGGTAGGGATCCGGGTCGTCACGGTCTTCTTTCCACAATATCACTTCACTTAATTAAAAATATAACCTTATGCTGTGACCCCACACTAACACACCACAACCCGTTATAGTCTCAGAGTGAAATTGAAATA
Source organism: Apium graveolens (assembly GCF_009905375.1). Classification (NCBI taxonomy): domain Eukaryota; kingdom Viridiplantae; phylum Streptophyta; class Magnoliopsida; order Apiales; family Apiaceae; genus Apium; species Apium graveolens. The sequence goes on along the minus strand of NW_027420617.1, from coordinate 19,901 downwards.
AGTACAAGTCCTTGAATCCACAATTTAAAAGTTATTACAACCCAAAATGATTACTTGATAAATTTACAGTTAATTGCCATTATCTGCCACAAGTTATAATTATACAATATTTGGTTCCCAAAAGTAGAATGCCTGATCTACCAATAGATCTACCTCTGCAGCTATAGCAGCTACAACATCAACGGGAAGACGCGGGACGCTTCCCACGCGCTTGCGCTGGGTCTGCTTGAGTCTGGCCATATTTCCTAACTGTTGTTGTGTGATGAAGAAATGAAGCAAGAGTGAGCATTACAGCTCGCAAGATAATATATAGTGTAAACAATAATGCAAGTATCTAATGGATAACTTACTAGAATCCTTTATCAAGTGTAAGGTAATTACTTACTGGATATAAGTAAAGGGATGAAGTTACCAATACTTCACTATACTTATACCATTTTTAGAAATCTACTTGAACTACTACTGTTCAAAGTATAATAAGTTTCAAAAGGTCATCCCATAGATGAGACCACAAGTTAAAACTTGAATAGATTCAATCTTTGAAATATTTTTAAAGGAAATGAAGTTACGAGATACTTCATTCAATGGAACACCATTATAACTGTTTGACCCTGTCAATGCTTCGGCAACCACCCATTCGTAGCCTTTCGATCGAAATGCTACGGGTAGTGTTGCAGAATTATCCAACTGGATGATGATTACGGGAGTTTGTCGCGCCAGGAAGACCACTTACGATGATCAGTCGCAGTAGTACAACCCCACCATTTTCTACATGTAGAGGAGAACCTGTCGGATTTACTTGTCAACCGAACACTGGACTCCTAAGGAATGTACCGTCTTGCGGAACTTCCAGGCCATTTGGGCCAATATAATTAGGCTGGGCCGGCGCCACTCGACCACTTACGCCACTCCTAGTTCAGATGAAATCCATGACTCTGAAACGTAAAGCTCGTCCCCACTTTCCCCAAGTAGAAACTTGTTGATACGGCTCCACCAAGAAGTCGTATCTAGTTGGAAAGGAAAACTCACCGATATTTCCCAGGCGATGCCTGTTAATGGATTAACTTGTTCCAAGAATTTTACTTCCCGAGTATTGGGTAAGTAATCAAAACTCTTTCATCAAAACAGCAACCTTGTTGCGAATATAAACTACACCCACAGAGCTGGATCCCTCAGGTTTTGAGCGAATATTTAAATCCCCTTTAAAAGGAAGATCTTAAATATAAAAATGAGTTTTGGGATCCGCCCTAACCTTTAAAAATCATTTTGGAAGACTCGAAAACACTTTAAAGAGTGTTTGGAGTAATGCTGATTTAATGAAATAAATCAGTCCCAATATATTAGAAAATATCTGAATATTATATTTAAATAATATTCCCATAAAGAATAATCTTTATAAAAATAATTGAAGTAGAAGTTTTAAAACTCATACTTGAAATGAATAATAAATAACCATAGATATACTTATACGAAAGTACGATCTGTATTTGAATAATCGAAAATAAGTTTGATTATCGAACATTATTCTTTAATAAATTAAAGAATATTATTTAATAAAATAAGCGGAGTCATAAGTCCTCGAATGAATATTCAAAACAATATTCATTAATAAAAATAAGCGGAGTCATCAAGTCCTCGAATGAATATTCAAAATAATATTCATTAAGTGAAATAAAGTTATCGAATAAACCTTATTCAAATATAGTTTTGAAAACTATTTATATATATATATATAAATATATATATAATATACTCGGGAACATCGTTCCTCCCGGTTTAGAAAATATGTTCACCTTTGGGTCCCCTATACTAAGGGTCTATTCAAATACCACTTATCTCTAGCATAGGTATTATCAAAGCTGAATCAACAGATATATATCAAGAATACGAAACGGCATGCATAATACCAATTACATGCTACAATATATCACAAGAATTTGCTAATTAACCATTATGCATCCATCACAAGATAATGCATATACAAATGTATACATCACAACAACAGTATAACGGATAGAAAACCTTGCCTGAGCGACTGGGGGTTTATAAATGGCTTGGGACGAGTCTGGTAACCATAAACAACATATAAGTGGAATTAAACCAAAGTCCACTTATAAATCTATACTTTAACCAATTTAGACTCTAACGCTCGCTTTGCGCTTAATGATTCTCGTAAGTCGCGCGAGTACCCTCGGCTCCACCATTTTTAATAAATTAACCATTACGAGTTTTAAGGCGATTCTTTCGCGAGTGTCTTACCAATTCCTAATACACTTTACATAAATTTTACATACTCCAATTAGTCCTTTTAGGTCTTTAACCTATGTTTTCAAAGTAAGGCGAGGGGTAATGGTTCGTTGCGAAACGCCGTTACTTAAAACAGTCGTTTCTCCTAAACCGTTACATCGGAATCAACGAACTACATATCAAAACGAAGCTCGTAACATGAACTATATAATCATGGAAATGGTCAAAACGGGTCCTAATGTTAAGAACAAAAACAGCCTAACGTAAATCGGACATTACGACGGCTATGTTACGGGATTACCGAAATTTAAAACCACTTCCAAATTACTCACACTCAACTCACAATCAAACATCCCAACCAAACTCCATCCATACTTGCATCATAACAGCCCAACAACTCCACATTATCAATTTATACTATTCTTAAACATGAATTTTAAACTAGACTTAAGTTCATTAATCAACAATCATAATAACTACCACTCCAAAACTTCACAAAACCAACTAATCTCTACCTTCACCAACAAGCAAGCCTCTCATGAATTATAGAACAAAACTAAACCTAATTACTCAAATAAATTTAGGGTTTGGAGGGGTTATACCTTCCTGGAGAGTGGAGAATCAAGTAATTAGCTTGGAATCACCCTTAAAGTCCTTATCCAAGCTTAATCTAAACAAAACTTCAAGAACAAAAAATTTAGTTCTTGAAAAACACTATTTCACCATCTTCTTCCATGATTTTTAGGAAGAGATTGTGAATGATTTAGGAGCTCAAACTTGTAGGATATCCATAACTATGCATAAGGAGTCTTAGATAATTACCATGCAATTTAACAAAGCTTGGAACTTGGATTTTGATTTTTCTTTCTTTGGAAAAGAAGAAAAGCCGAGAGCTTTGATGAGGAGATGAAAAAATTTTGTGGTTTGGTGAAAATGAAATGTTTTGGCTTGGTTGTTTGTTTTTTGATTTGTTTTGTTTTGTTACCCTTTTACCATGGTAACTTTTGTGTGGTTCTAATTCAACCAACAACACACTTTGCTTGGTCATGCTTATGTCACCATGTGATGTCACCCTCCCACCTTTGTCCTCTTCGTATTGGTTTGATGACATCTATCCTCACTAACTCCTCTTTGATTAGCTTTTAATTATTTGGCTAATGACCGCTGATCTGTTATACGGTTCGCTTACTTTCATTTTCGGTTTATCGTTTGAGGGATCATACCCGGGATCTTATTACTTAGGTTCCCTTAACCTTTCTCAATATATTAATTCCTTTTATGATCCTCTCTTAAAATCCTTGAATTTAAATCCTTTTTATCCTGTTACCTTATACTCAATTCTTTCGATATCTGGTGGATTTTCGGAAAAATTAAAAGGTTCAAATTTGGATTCTGACGATCTTTACATACACTTATATATCATATAGAGTACCAATAAAATCTCAGAATATCCATAAAAGAACCCCTACATAGTGTGACATGAAAAGTTTTCTTATTCAGCAATATCAGCAAAAACACTATTCATAAGGGTTACAAAAAGTTCAAAATTTTGGGGTTATTACAGTCTCCCCCTCCTTAAAAGGATTCCGTCCCGGAATTAAATAGGAAACAAGTGGGGGTACTTTTCTAGCATTGCGCTCTCTAGTTCCCAAGTTGATTCTTCCACATTATGATTCTGCCATAGCACTCTGACTAGCTTGATCACTTTATTTCGAAGCACCTACTCCTTCTTATCCATAATCTTTACTGGTTTCTCCACGTAAGTCAGATCTGGTTGCATATCCACCTGCTCGTACTCCACTATGTGTCTGGCATCCCGATGATACTTCCTTAGCATTGACACATGGAACACATTATGAATTTGTTATAGGTTCGGGGGTAAGGCTAGCTCATAAGCCAACTTCCCAATCCGTCTTAGTATCTCAAAAGGTCCAATGTATCTTGGGCTTAGTTTTCCTTTCTTTCCGAATCTCACTAACCCCTTCCAAGGGGATACTTTTAGTAGTACTAAGTCCCCTACTCCTTACTCCTTGTCCTTTCGGGCTAGGTCTGCATATTTCTTCTGTCTGTCTGGGCTGCTACCAACCGTCCTCTGATGAGATCCACTATGTCTTTGGTCCTTTGGACCACTTCGGGTCCGAGCATCTTCCGCTCTCCTACTTCATCCCAGTATAAGGGAGATCGACACCTTCTTCCATACAGGGCCTCATAAGGTGGCATTCCGATGCTAGCATGAAAGCTATTGTTATAAGAAAATTCGATCAACGGCAAGTGATCATCCCAACTTCCTTTAAAGTCTATTGCACAGACTCTCAACATATCCTCTAGTGTCTGGATGGTCCTTTCACTCTGCCCATCCATCTGGGGATGGTAAGAGGTACTCATATTTAACTTGGTCCCTGCACATTCTTGAAAGCTCCTCAAAATCTGGAGTTGAACCCGGGGTCTCGGTCTGAGACAATGGACGCTGGGACTCCATGTCGCGTCACTATTTCCTTAAGGTAAATATCCACCAGTCTATCGACTGTGTATCTCTCATTGATAGGAATGAAATGAGCTGACTTTGTCAGTCGGTCTATAATCAACCATATGGCATCATGGTTGGCTTTCGTCCTTGGTAAACCGACAACAAAATCCATGGCTATCTGTTCCAATTTCCATTCGGGAATCTCCAGGGGTCGTAAGAGTCCACTGGGTCTCTGGTGCTCTGCCTTCACTCTTTGGCAAGTCAAACATTTGCTTACCCATTCTGCTACGTCCCTCTTCATGTTGGGCCACCGGTAATATTTCTTCAAATCCCTATACATCTTGGTGCTTCCCGGGTGAATGGAATATCTTGAACTATGGCTTTCATCCAAAATCTCATCTTTAAGCTCTTGAACGTTCGGAACCCAAATCCGGTAGGAGTACCTCATTATCCCTTTATCATCTTTCTCAGTATGGATCTCTTCTCCAGTCATTGACTCTCTGCCTTCATTCATTATTTTCTCTTGGCACAATCTGATCTTTTCCAATAACTCTGGCTGCATTGAGATCTCAAACAGCTTTTCAGTTCCGGTTCCGGTTACCTTTACTTCTATTTCCATCCTCTCTAAATCCTTTATTAATTCTTCCGAAGTCATTATCATTCTGAGTCTTTCCTTTCTACTAAGGGCATCAGCCACCATATTGGCTTTCCCCGGATGATAGAGAATCTCACAATCATAGTCCTTGATTAGCTCTAACCATCTCCTTTGGCGCATGTGAGCTCTTTCTGCGTAAATATGTACTTGAGGCTCTTATGGTCTGTGAAAATCTCGCACTTCTCTCCATACAAGTAGTGCCTCCAAATTTTTTAGGGCAAAAACTATTGCCGCGAGCTCAAGGTCATGAGTAGGATATCTAATCTCGTATTCCTTCAGTTGTCTCGACGCATACGCAATCACTTTACCGTGCTGCATAAGCACACACCCTAATCCTTTGTGCGACGCATCACTATATATCACAAAATCTCCTTTTCCGTCTGGCAATGCCAACACCGGGGCCGTTACCAACCTTTTCTTTAATTCCTGAAAACTGTTCTCCGCATTTCTCCGTTCATTCAAACTTCTCTGTCTTACGAGTAAGTCGTGTCAAAGGGGCTGCGATCTTGGCAAAGTCCTGTACAAATCTACGATAGTAGCCGGCCAATCCAATGAAACTCCTTACCTCTGTGGGTGTGGTTAGCCTTTCCCAATTGGAGACCGCCTCTATCTTGGAGGGGTCGACCAATACTCCTTCTTTATTGATCACATGTCCTAAAAACTGTACTTCATTCCGCCAGAATTCACACTTTGAGAATTTGGCATATAACTGTTCCTCTCTGAGTATTCCTAGAGCTATCCTCAAATGCTCTGTATGCTCTGCCTCAGTCCTTGAGTAGATTAAAATATCATCGATAAAAACTATCACACACTTGTCCAAGTACTTCTTAAATACTCTGTTCATTAAATCCATGAAAGCCGCTGGGGCGTTGGTTAGTCCAAAGGACATTACCAAGAACTCATAGTGCCCATACCTGGTACGGAACGCTGTCTTGGGAATATCTTCGGGTTTAATCTTGAATTGATGATATCCAGTTCTCAGGTCAATCTTGGAAAAATAAACAACATCCTTTAGCTGGTCGAACAAATCGTCTATTCTAGGTAACGGGTACCTGTTCTTTATGGTTAGCTTATTCAACTCTCGATAGTCGATGCATAGCCTCATGCTCCCATCCTTCTTCTTAACAAATAACACTGGTGCTCCCCACGGAGACACACTGGGTCTTATCATACCCTTATCCAAATGTTCCTGCAATTGGGTAGCTAATTCCTTCATTTCTAATGGGGCTAACTGGTAAGGTGCTTTTGAAACTGGCGCCGTCCCGGGGGCCAACTCAATAGCAAATTCAATCACTCTATCGGGTGGTAATCCCGGAAGGTCTTGTGGGAATATGTCTTCAAATTTGTTGACTACCGGAATATCTTATAAGTTGGGCACCTCTTTCTGCGTGTCCACCACATAGGCTAGGTAAGCCTCATTTCCTTTTCGTAACATCCTTCTGGCCTGGGCCATAGTCAAAAATTTCTGCGTCTGCCTCTTTCCTCTAAATATGACTTCTTTCTTTCCTGGGATATTTAACTTAACTTTCTTCCCCTTACAGTCTATCTGAGCATCATTGCTAGATAGCCAGTCCATTCCCAAAATTACATCAAACTCCCCTAATTTAAAAGGAATTAGATCAACACTAAAAGATTGCTCCCCTATGCCTAACTCACAGGCGGGGTGAATCTGGTTAACAGGAATAATTTCATGATTGGCTATTTCTACTTGTAAGGGTTCTATCAAGGGTTCAGCCTTAAGTCTTAATTTACGCGCAAGATCCTTTGATATAAAAGATTTAGTTGCTCCCGAATCAAATAAAATGTTTGCAGAGAAAGGGTACCTGCTATCACATCTGAGTCTTTCATAGCATCCTGGACTGTCATGTTGAAAGTCCTCGCAGTAGATGGCTTATTGGAGGCAGCCCTGCTGGCTCCTGAAGCTGCTGGTTTGTTCATTGGGCATTCCTTCTTCCAATGACCCGGGCGTCCACACTGATGACAAGTGGTGGTTGGAATGACGGCAAGGGCTGACGAAGGGCATTTATGGGAATAGTGGCCCACTTGCCCACACTTAAAGTAGGGTACTGGCTTTCCCTTACATTCCCCAGAATGCATCCTTCCACAAGTGTTACAGGCTGGCAATGGGGGTCGAGATTGGTTGGAATAGGACATTCTTGACTTCTGGCCGCTCTGGCTCACATTCACACTCATTGGCCGCTTAAACCCAGTGTTCTTTCCCGGTAGGGACACTGCTCCTCGATTAAATCTAGTTGGGAAGCTCCTTCCTGCGGAACCTCCACCCATGCTCATGCTTTTCCTCTTTATTCCCTTCTTCTCTCTTTCCTTCTGCATCTGTTCACTTCCGGCTTCTACAATTATTGCCTTTTGCACCAGAGTGGCATAATCAGTAAGCTCAAGGATTGCCACCCTATTCTGAATCCACGGTTTCAGTCCCTGCTGAAACCTCCTGGCTTTCTTTTCCTCGGTGCTCACAAATTCCGGCACAAACCTTGATAACTCAGTAAATTTCCCTTCATACTCTGCTACAGATAAGTTATTCTGATTTAGCTCCAAGAAATTGATCTCCATCTGGTTTTCCATAAACCTCGGGAAATATTTTCCCAGAAACAACTGACTGAATCTCTCCCAGGTTATAATAGCATCTGTCTCCATGTTTTTCTTGGCCTCCCACTAGTAGTTAGCCTCTCCTTTCAGAAGGTAGGTAGCAAATACAGTCTTCTGTGCCTCATCGATACTCAGAATCTCAAAGGATTTCTCCATTTCCTTTAACCATGCCTTTGCCTCAACTGGGTCGGCTGATCCGTGGAACTCAGGGGGCTTAAGGGACTTAAAAGCCCTGAAAGAGTTTGCCACAACATTGTTATTTCCTTGAGGGGGTGGGTTGGGTTGACGTTCCAAGTTCTGCCTTAGTAGTTGCATGAACTGGCCCATGGGATCCATGCCTGGGTTTGGTATTAGTTGCTCAACCTCAGTTTCTCCTTCCTCAGCCTCTATCTCAAATCCCTCAACATCATATGTTTCCTCCTCCTCTTCATACAGGGAGTCATCCTGTTCAACATAATCCTCATCTTCTTCTTCACTGTGTTCCTGGTTCCTATCGTCCTGGTTATGGCTTCCCTGGTCCTCAGATCCAGGGTTCGCCCTAGTTCCAATCTTTCTTGGCGGCATGATACTGATAATAAAAATTTTTTATTGAGAAATTCAACGTTAGGGTCACAATCATACACAACATTGTGCCTTGCACAGTTCTATAATGGGGAGAATGTATCTCGCAATTCTATTATTTTATGACAGTTCTAATAAAAAGTGCAGTAATAATAATGATAAAAACAGTGATCTCGTCACTAAGGAACTGAACTGAAAGGAAACAAATATATACATAATACGAGAAATACATAGTTTGATCTGGTCAAAAGTACAATAGTGCTACAGCCATCTGTCCCAAAAGTGATACACAATAGTCTATCTGTCTAGTCAGAAAAAGGGATGCTATATACAAGTCAACTATCCCGAAAAATTGGCTCTTACTAAGGCCTCGACTAACTAGACAACTAGACTATCCCATCGTCAGTCTTGAATCACACACCGGAGCGGGTCAGCTCCCATACCCTTTCCATCGCACGACGGAAGATATAGTCGGCCTGCCGCCTGGAGATCCTACCATGCCTGTCCCCCTGGAGCGATCTGAGTCTCGCTCGGGATGTGAGCTCTATCCCCGTCAGCTCCCTCCTCAAGGATCGGGGTATAGCAGCCCTAGTCTCATAAGCTCGGGTACGGCTAACCGCCCTCTCCGCATCCAACTCCCTCCTGACCTCATCCAGCCGGGCCTCAGCAACAGCGACTCGGGTCCTCAGTACATCCTGAACATAGCCGTGGGCTAACAAAGATTGCCTATGGGCAGGGTCGAGAGGTGGGGAATCCGGAGCCGCTGGGGGTGCCTCCTCGGTCTGCCTAGGCTCGGGAGTATGGGTCTCTGAGCTGTCATCATATGGGCTCCAGGATAGTGGTGGAGGGGTAGGAGCTCTGACCACCGGGAGAGCGGGTAAAGGGGTACCAGTGTACACTACCATAGCTCCGACATGCTCCTCAGCCACTGGGACCTCATCCGGGTCCTCCTCATCTGAAATAGCAACAACCTCTGTCTCTGACTCCTCTGAGGGGTCCTCCTCATCCTCCTCCATCTCAGGCTCCTCCTGATCCTCGACATCTAGCAGTGCCTCATCATGCTCACTCTCGAACCTCTCAGGGTCCTCTATCTCATGCGCCTACACATTAAACGATCTAAGTTACTATCATGATACTTATAAGGGTTCCCGTAAGGGTTTTAACTGTCAGCGCTACTTTAAGTAATCCGACCATGAACTTGGCAAGAGTTCTTATTATCTTTGTGAGTTTATTATTACATCATCGCATCATCTCTGAGGTTTATAACGCTTCGCTCTGATACCATTCCTGTAATACCCCCAGATCCGGGGTCAGGGATCCGGGTCGTCACGGTCTTTCTTTCCACAATATCACTTCACTTAATTAAAAATAAATAACCTCATGCTGTGACCCCACACTAACACACACCACAACCCGTTATAGTCTCAGAGATGAAATTGAAATAAGTACAAGTCCTTGAATCCACAATTTAAAAGTTATTACAACCCAAAATGATTACTTGATAAATTTACAGTTAATTGCCATTATCTGCCACAAGTTATAATTATACAATATTTGGTTCCCAAAAGTAGAATGCCTGATCTACCAATAGATCTACCTCTGCAGCTATATCAGCTACAACATCAACGGGAAGACGCGGGACGCTTCTTATGGGCTTGCGCTGGGTCTGCTTGAGTCTGGCCATCTTTCCTAACTGTTGTTGTGTGATGAAGAAATGAAGCAAGAGTGAGCATTACAGTTCTCAAGATAATATATAGTGTAAACAATAATGCAAGTATCTCAATGGATAACTTACTAGAATCCTTTATCAAGTGTAAGGTAATTACTTACTGGATATAAGCAAAAACAAGGGATGAAGTTACCAAATACTTCACTATACTTATATCATTTTTAGAAATCTACCTGAACTACTACTGTTCCAAGTATAATAAGTTTCAAAAGGTCATCCCATAGATGAGACCACAAGTTAAAACTTGAATAGATTCAATCTTTGAAATATTTTTAAAGAAAATGAAGTTACAAGATACTTCATTCAATGGGAATACCATTATAACTGTTTGACCCTGTCAATGCTTCGGCAACCACCCATTCGTAGCCTTTCGATCGAAAAGCTATGGGTAGTGTTGCAGAATTATCCAACTGGATGATGAACTCATTACGGGAGTTTGTCGCGCCAGGAAGACCACTTACGATGATCAGTCGCAGTAGTACAACCCCACCATTTTCTACATGTAGAGGAGAACCTGTCGGATTTACTTGTCAACCGAACACTGGACTCCTAAGGAATGTACCGTCTTGCAGAACTTCCAGGCCATTTGGGCCAATATAATTAGGCTGGGCCGACGCCACTCGACCACTTACGCCACTTCTAGTTTAGATAAAATCCATGACTCTGAAACGTAAAGCTCGTCCCCACTTTCCCCAAGTAGAAACTTGTTGATACGGCTCCACCAAGAAGCCGTATCTAGTTGGAAAGAAAAACTCACCAATATTTCCCAGGCGATGCCTGTTAATGGATTAACTTGTTCCAAGAATTTTACTTCCTGAGTGTTGGGTAAGTAATCAAAAACTCTTTCATCAAAACAGCAACCTTGTTGCGAATATAAACTACACCACAGAGCCGGATCCCTTAGGTTTTGAGCGAATATTTAAATCCCCTTTAAAAGGAAGATCTTAAATATAAAAATGAGTTTTGGGATCCGCCCTAACCTTTAAAAATCATTTTGAAGACTCGAAAACACTTTAAAGAGTGTTTGGAGTAATACTGATTTAATGAAATAAATCAGTCCCAATATATTAGAAAATATCTGAATATTATTATTTAAATAATATTCCCATAAAGAATAATCTTTATAAAAATAATTGAAGTAGAAGTTTTAAAACTCATACTTGAAATGAATAATAAATAACCAAAGATATACTTATACGAAAGTACGATCTTTATTTGAATAATCGAAAATAAGTTTGATTATCGAATATTATTCTTTAATAAAATAAAGAATATTATTTAATAAAATAAGCAGAGTCATAAGTCCTCGAATGAATATTCAAAACAATATTCATTAAATAAAATAAGCGGAGTCATAAGTCCTCGAATGAATATTCAAAATAATATTCATTAAGTGAAATAAAGTTATCTAATAAACCTTATTCGAATAATAGTTTTGAAAACTATTTATATATATATATATATATAATATACTCGGTAACATCGTCTCCCGGTTTAGAAAATATGTTCACCTTTGGGTCCCCTATACTAAGGGTATATGCAAATTACCGCTTATCTCTAGCATAGGTATTATCAACTGAATCAACAGATATATGTATCAAGAATACGAAACCAGCATGCATATATACCATATCACATGCTACAATATATCACAAGAATTTGCTAATTAACCATTATGCATCCATCACAAGATAATGCATATACAAATGTATACATCACAACAACAGTATAACAGATAGAAAACTTGCCTGAGCGACTGGGGGTTATAAATGGTTTGGGACGAGTCTGGTAACCTATAAACAACATATAAGTTGGAATTAAACCAAAGTCACTTATAAATCTATACTTTAACCAATTTAGACTATAACGCTCGCTTTGCGCTTAATGATTCTCTTAAGTCGCTCGAGTACCCTCGGCTCCACCATTTTTGATAAATTAACCATTACGAGATTTAAGGCGATTCTTTCGCGAGTGTCTTACCAACTGCTTAATACACTTTACATAAATGTTTCATACTCCAATTAGTCCTTTTAGGTTGTTAGATATATTTGATAATGTCATGGCTAATATGTTTTATGTTTAGCTTTCAGATCTTACTTGAACAGGATAAATCAGTACTTAACTGTTGATCAGTACTTATACTGGAAGTCAGGACTTAAGGATATCAATACTTATGTTATCAGGAGATAATCATCAGAAGATAGATATCAGAACTTAAGTGCTGAAGGACGATCAGATAAGGACAATAGCTGATTAAAGGAAAGAAGATCAAGATAAACATAAGAAGAGATATGCATGAAGAAAGAATTCTGTAAAGAATGGAATACTTGGAAGAAAAGATATCTGATTGATATATTTTAGGAAGCAGAATTATATTCCATATCAATTAGCGATTATCTTGTAACTGTGTAGTATATAAACAGAGACATAGGGTTTACACTATAAGTGTTATCATATATTCGAGAAGATTATTCATTGTAACCCTAGCAGCTCTCGTGATATTTGTTCATCACTGAGAGGTAACAGTTTCATACTATAACATAGTTTATTATTTCAATAAAGTTTGTTTTCTGTTACTTATTATATTAAAGTTCGATTTGATTGTATTATACACTGTATTCACCCCCTCTACAGTGTGTGTGTGACCTAACAAGTGGTATCAGAGCCTATCTGTTAACACACATACAGTTAAAGATCCAAACACAATCATGTCGGACACAGAAACTCCAACTAAGCCTACCAAAACTGAGGAACCACCAAAGACACAAATTCAGAGTCGGTATGAGACCATCAGAGTTCCCATACTGAGACCATCTGAATATCCCATATGGAAGGTAAGGATGACCATGTTCCTGGAAGCAACAGATCCAGAATACCTTGATAGAATCAAGGAAGGCCCTCACAAACCAACCAAGCTCGCTGTTGCAGTTGCAGGTGAAGCAGCAAAGACCGTACCAAAGGAGAAGAGTGATTATACTGCTGAAGATATAACATCAATTGCTAAGGATGCCAAGGTACGACACTTACTGCATAGTGCCATTGATAATGTAATGTCAAACAGGGTAATCAACTGCAAGACTGCTAAGGAGATATGGGATGCTCTGGAAACAAGGTGTCAGGGAACGGAGACAATTAAGAAGAACAAGAAGACAATACTCACTCAAGAGTATGAACACTTTGACTCAAAGACTAATGAGTCATTGAATGATTTATATGATAGATTTGTCAAACTTTTGAATGATTTGTCATTGATTAATAAAGAGTATGATCTTGAAGATTCAAACCTTAAGTTCCTGTTAGCTCTTCCTGAATGCTGGGATTTGAAGGCAACGACAATAAGAGACAACTATAATCTTGATGAAACAACTCTTGACGAAATCTATGGTATGCTCAAGACTCATGAGCTTGAGATGGAACAAAGAAGCAAGAGGAAAGGAGGAAAGTCAAGGACAGTTGCTCTTAAGGCTGAAGAAGAATCCCCCAAAGAAGCTTCCTCAAAGAAAGACAAGGGTCAAGCTCTTTTCATAAAGTTTGATACTGAGTCATCAAGTTCTGAGAGTGATGATGACTCAGATTCTGAAAGCTTGCCTGAGACTGATGCTGATGAGGAGATGATGAAGCTGTGTGCTCTTATGGTGAAAGGAATCACAAAGATTGCATACAGGAAGTTCAGGAAGGGAAAGAAGTTTTCCAGGAAAGGCATAAGTTCTGATAAGAAGAATTTCAGAAGATCTGAAGGCAGAGGAGGAAAGTCTGACAGAGGAGATTACACCAATGTTAATGCTATAACTGTGGTGAGAAAGACCACATATCTCCTGATTGCAAGAAGGTAAAGGGTGATAAAGGCAAGGCTCTTGTCACAAAGCAGAAAAGCTAGACAGACATCTCAGACTCTGAAAGTGAGGAAAACTATGCATTAATGGCAAATGCTGATAAAGAAAGTGCTGAGAGCAGTTCTGAAGCTGCTGAAACAAAGGTACCTCAGACTACTTATGCTTTTCATACTGATGATATTAATGAGTTGAGAAGATATCTTAAAACCATGTTTGTTAGTTATAGAGATCAAACTTTAACATGTGAAAGATTAACTTCTGAAAATCTTGCATTTAAGAAAAGAATCTTAGAAAAAGAGTTAGTCATGTTTCATCAAACTCAGAAGGATAGAGATGATGCTTTTTATGTTAGGGATGAAGTGCTAAAAATGAATGAATCTCTAAAAACTGAGTTAGAAAAGGAAAGAGAGATTATCAGGACTTGGACTAACTCTGGCAAAACAACTCAAAATTTGCTAAGTAGTGGAAACTGGAAAGAGGGCTTAGGTTATGGAGAAGATAAGAATGATAAAGGAACTAAAGAAATTAAGCTTGTTGATAAGCAAAAGCCAAAGTTAAAACCTGTTAAGTTTGTAACTGTAAAGTCTGAAAATGAGAAATCAGAAGTTACAAAGGAATTAACTTCTGACAAACTAAAACAGGAAAAGACAGCTGAAGTGAACATAGGCTTAATGACAAAGAAGCAGCTTAAGCATAAGCTGAAAGATGTTAAGAATGCAAACAAGGTAAAATCACCTAGGAAAAATAGGAATAGAAAGGAAGGTGTGAATAAAAGCAATAATTATAAACCTGTTCCTGATGCTTCTAGGAAAACATGTCATAACTGTGGAAGTTCTAACCATCTGGCTTCTTTTTGCAGGAAGAATAAGAATATTAACTCCTTACCTTCAAAATCAGGAGTTAAGAGTCAGTCTGTTAGATACAAACCACAAAATCCTTGTTTTCATTGTGGTAGTTTATGGAATTCCATTTATACTTGTAAGGAATATCATAGCTTGTACTATGATTATTATAAAATAAAACCTTCTTTGAAGAAAGTTTCCATTGTTCCTTCTAGTTTAAATTCTGATTCAAAGTCTGATAGTGTAAGTTCTGATAAGAAAAATGTTAACATAAACTCTGATGCTAAATCCGCTGCAAATGTTAACAAACTTAAAAAGGCCAAAGGATCCAAGCAAGTCTGGGTCCTTAAAACTAATAATTAGTGGTCTTTGTGATTGCAGGGCAACAGGAAAAATATTCTAGTTCTGGACAGTGGATGTTCAGGACATATGATTGGAAATAAGGCCCTGCTATCAGACTTTGTGGAGAAAGCTGGCCCAAGTGTTTCTTATGGAGATGGCAACATTGGAAAAACATTGGGATATGGCAATATCAATCTTGGAAATGTCATAATTAAAGAAGTAGCTCTGGTCTCAGGACTTAAACACAACCTACTGAGTATAAGTCAAATCTGTGACAGAGGTTATCATGTTGATTTCTTTGAAGAACACTGTGAAATTGTGAGTAAATCTAAAGGCAAAGTTGTTCTGAAAGGATACAGGCGTGGTAACATTTATGAAGCTAAGCTTTCAACAAGTACTGATGGTTCTGCAATCTGTCTGATGAGTAGAGCATGAATTGAATAAAGCTGGAATTGGCACAAGAAACTCTCTCATTTAAATTTCAACAATATAAATGAACTGGTCAAGAAAGATCTTGTGAGAGGATTGCCAAAAACAGTATTTGCTCCTGATGGTCTTTGTGATTCCTGTCAGAAAGCCAAACAAAGAAAATCTTCATTCAAGAGCAAGACTGAATCATCAATTCTTGAGCCTTATGATCTACTACATGTTGATCTATTTGGTCCAGTAAATGTCATGTCTATTGCAAAGAAGAAGTATGCGTTGGTCATAGTGGATGAGTTCACCAGATACACATGGGTGTATTTCTTGCACACAAAAAGTGAAATTGCATCTATCTTGATTGATCATGTCAAACATCTGGATAAAATAGTCAAAGATTCTGTGAAAGTTTTAAGGAGTGATAATGGCACTGAGTTCAAGAATTTGATAATGGAATAGTTCAGCAAAAACCATGGAATAAAGCAGGAATTTTCTGCTCCTGGAACTCCACAGCAAAATGGAGTTGTTGAAAGGAAGAATAGAACTCTCATTGAAGCTGCACATACAATGCTTGAAGAAGCGAAGCTTCCAACCTATTTCTGGGCTGAAGCTGTGCAGACTGCTTGTTTTACTCAAAATGAAACACTCATTAACAAGCATGGAAAAACACCATATGAGATGGTGAAGAAAAAGAAGCCAAATCTGAAATACTTTCATGTATTTGGATGCAAGTGTTTTGTTCTCAAGACTCATCCTGAACAACTATCAAAGTTTGATCTAAAAGCTGATGAAGGAATCTTTGTTGGATATCCACTTTCCACAAAAGCCTTCAGAGTCTATAATTTGAGAACAAAAGTGGTCATGGAATCTATCAATGTCTCTTTTGATGACAAGAAGATTACTGGTCTTGAAGATTCATTGACCATGATCAGCTGAGATTTGAAAATGAAGACTCAAATTCTGATACTGAAACTCCTGACAGTCTAAGTCCTGATACTGTAAACTCTGATGGAATAAACTCTGATGTTATTGAAACTGTGGTGGCTACGCCAAGGGAAGATGCACCTATGCAGGGGGAGCATACTCAAGATCCTAACACAGTTCAAGAAATATCAGAATATACATCCGGCTCTTCAAGTTCTGATTCGTCAAGTTCTGATAAGCCAAGTTCTGATAGTGCTGAAAATCTAAATACTGAAGAATCCAACTCAGAAAGCACAGTTTCAGGGGGAGCATCAGAAAATGAAGATAGCATGGATCATGGGGGAGCATCCAGTTCTAGAGAAAACCTTCCATCTGCAAGGAAGTGGACAAAATCACATACACCTGATTTGATAATTGGAAATCCTGATGCAGGTGTCAGAACTAGAACAGGTACTTCAAATGAATGTCTCTACAATTCTTTTCTCTCTCAGACTGAGCCAAGAAAGTTGAAGAAGCTCTTCAAGATGCTGATTGGGTGCAAGCAATGCAGGAAGAGTTAAATGAATTTGAAAGAAACAAAGTCTGAACCCTAGTGCCAAGACCAAAGAATAGATCTGTTGTTGGTACAAAATGGGTATTCAGAAACAAAACTGACAGTGATGGCATAATTACAAGGAATAAGGCAAGACTGGTTGCAAAAGGATATTCTCAATAGGAAGGAATTGATTATGATAAAACATTTGCAGCAGTTGCTAGGTTAGAAGCCATAAGGATATTTTTGGCTTATGCTGCTCACAAAAAGTTTACTGTCTTTCAAATGGATGTGAAAAGTGCTTTTCTCAATGGAGAATTGGAGGAGGAAGTATATGTTGAACAACCTCCAGGCAAACATCCAGATTATGTCTACAGGCTTGATAAAGCACTTTATGGACTTAAACAGCTCCTAGAGCATGGTATGAGACATTAGCTCAGTTTCTTTTGGAAAGTGGATTCAACAGAGGAACAATAGACAAAACACTTTTCTATCTCAACCACGGAAAGGACTTACTTCTTGTTCAGATTTATGTTGATGATATCATCTTTGGATCTACAAATGACAAACTTTGCAAGAAGTTTGCCAAACTAATGCAGTCAAGATATCAGATGAGTATGATGGGGGAACTTAGCTATTTTTTGGGCCTTCAAGTCAAGCAGAATGAAGAAGGCACTTTTATTTTTCAAACCAAGTACACCAGAAACTTGCTAAAGAAATTTGGAATGCAAGATTGTTCAAGTGCATCCACTCCCATGGCCACTGCAACAAAACTGGATAAGTATACTGGTAAATCAGTAGATATTACTGACTACAGAGGTATGATTGGCTCTCTACTCTATCTAACTGCTAGTAGACCTGATATCATGTATGCTACCTGTCTTTGTGCAAGATTTCAAGCAGATCCAAGAGAACCTCACTTAACAGCTGTGAAAAGAATCTTTAAATATCTTAAAGGAACAGCTGATCTGGGATTGTGGTATCCTAGAGAATCAGACTTTAAACTAATAGGTTACTCAGATGCAGATTTTGCAGGCTGCAAAATTGACAGGAAAAGCACAAGTGGAAGCTGCCAATTTCTTGGAGGCAGATTGGTTTCTTGATTCAGCAAGAAACAAAAGTCAATTTCCACATCAACTGCAGAAGCAGAGTATATTGCTGCAGGAAGCTGTTGTGCACAGATTCTTTGGATGAAAAATCAGTTACTGGATTATGGGTTAACATATTTCAAATTTACTGTGATAATCAAAGTGCTATTGCTATGACAGGTAATCCAGTTCAACACTCTATGACAAAGCACATCAGGATCAGGTACCACTTCATCAGGGAACATGTGGATGAAGGTACAGTGGAATAGCATTTTGTTCCCACAGATCAACAACTAGCAGATATCTTCACAAAACCACTGTGTGAAGCTACTTTTACAAGATTGGTAAATGAACTTGGAATGGTTTCAGGTTCTTTCTCTAAATCTGCTTAGTCTTGTTCTGTGTTATCAGACTTTTTGCTCAGTATTTACAGAATTAATCTCATTGTGTATTCTGTGCTTAATTGATAAATGTTTTTAAGTACTGACTGTTGTCTGATATATATTTCTCAACTCTGATAAGTGATATGTCTGTTTAAGTAATTATTCAATCCTATAAGGATAACTGTACTAGATACTGACCTAGTAGTCTTTAATAAACAAATGATTCCATGTAAGAAGTAATTATTTCAGTGGAAATCTTATGACACTAGCAAATTCTGATAATTGAGCTTAGTTAAGTTTACTTTGTATATCTTATTACTAAGTCACAAATTAGAATAATGCTACTCATCTGTTAAGTTCTGATACTAGTAAAACTGCTGAATGTACTAAGTGCTGATAAACCTCACTTATCAAAAGAAAAAGCAAAAAGATCAAAGAATAAAATCAGATACTCCTTTGAGATCTAGAGTAAAAATGTGGGAGGGACGACCCAAGTGCATTGCTGGTATTAAGTAAATATGCATTAGAAAAGCAAAATATTTTCTTGGTGACTTTTCACACTCTATGATTACTGGAGAAATACTCTGATAATAGCATAAATTCTGATAAGCAGTCGTGACTCACTTACACTGAGAAGCCACTGTAAAATAGAATTTCAAAAGATGCATAAAATTAGCACAAATAGTTGAGGTGGATTCAAGCATGAACTCATTCATCAGTAGGTTTCAGGACAATGACAGCTCTTTAGCAAAATTTTAGTTATGCTTATTTCTAAGATGTACTGAAATGAATCAGACTTTACTCTTTGTCTGTTATTTAGCTTAATGCACACACTAATCACTCCATCTGAATGATGAAAATTACTGTGGAGGTCTCTATTATTCTAGATAAACAGTCATTGTGTCACTTTGCATAAATTCTGAGGACAAGTTCTAGTTACACGTTCTGATGATTAAGTTCTGAAGTCTATAACTCAGAACTTGTATGAGGATTTACTAAGATGGGCATTCCTTTTTCGAGTTAAGAAATTATGTTCTGATGACTGTTAAGTTCTGGTATAGGTCTAAGTTCTGATTTCTCAGTCTAATCCTTTACTTGGCTTATCTGTGAATAAATTTGATAACTGTCTCAGTTTCGAACTAGAATATGTTGAAGTGGAAGATTAATAGTCACTATGATTAGGATAATGGTATTCGTACTTGAACAGTCCACTGTACTTGTTTCTTGTGCGTTTTAAACCATGATTCCTCTTTCCAATGAATGTTATCTTT
>NW_027420616.1:0-48447 GCF_009905375.1 Apium graveolens | reverse complement strand
TTTCAATTATTAAGCGAGGGTAGTTAAGTAATTAACGAAAGACCAAACCGATCAAATTTTTAATATTTCGTCTATTATATATAGTATAGATTATTACATGCCTAACTATATTTTTAATTTACAAAACTATTATAATTAAAACATGGGCCTAACTCTATAATTTATGTTTACATTATTACTAAAATCAAATTAAGATAATAGTGTAATTGACCTATCACATAAAAACCAAATAAATATATTCTATAAGTAACAAGGCGAGCTGGTTAAAAATCATTAATTAAAATTAACTGTTTATATGTATATAATTTAAATACTAATAAAATATTAATGAAAATCGGTGCATAACACGGATGGGATATAAGCTCGTATAAAAAACGGATGTAGACATTTTTAAATTAGTCTTTAATAATATAACTAATGGACATGGCCATATTTTTTAAATACCTTATTAAGTAAAAAATACCCCCAACTAAAATAAAATTCAAACATCTTAGAAAATATTTGAAGAACATTATAATGAAGGGTTTTGCAAGAGCTCAAACAAGGTCAAGTACAGAGATATTTTAACACATGTGCAACACACTGCAATTTCTATAAAATCTTTTTTTTCTAGTCCTATTTTTCCATATAGAAATATATATAGCTATTTATTTAAGAAAATCCAAGAAAACATAACTTTACATATGAATTTCCCACTCATGGGCGTGATGAGTTTTTTTAGGCCTAGTGCAAAAATTATGTTTGGACCCTATAAAAATATGAAATCAAACCATTTAAAAAAAATTAAGGGGTTCATAAGTTAGAACCTAATCAAGTATTAATCTAAGAGGGGCGCATCCCCACGGCTTTACTTTTAATTCAATGAATTTTAAGTTTGTTAAAAAATAAAATAAGAACTTATATATCTAACGATTATTCAAAAATTACGAGTGTAAACCAATACATTATATTACATATTTATAATTTATTTAATCAGAAATAATTGGTCAAGAAAAACCTAAAATTATTAAATGTTAAAAGTATGATATAAAGCAACACAAAGGAAAGAAAAACAATAAGTGAATCACTGAATCGATAAAAATAAATTGATTATATATATTCAAAGTCACATGTACCTCAAATCAACTTAAATAAACAAGTGAACTTGGGCTATGTTATGGGCTTTTGGGCTAGGTTTTGCGTTTGTAAATGTATATATTAAAAAATAAATTGCAACCTATACATACATAATGAACTATATATCCTTTTGGGCGCAGTACATAGTGCATATGCACATCTTATACTCGGTAAAGGTCGCCAATGTATAAGACTAAGTTCATCATCTTTGTCTTCCCACTTAACATTTTTTCCCTTTGGAGGCCAAGATCATCCCAAATAGGGCACCAAAATTTTCATACAATATATACGGGTATTTATGTATGTATGTATTCTATGAAGACCACTTATATTCTACAAGTAAAAAATATTACATGAAAATATTGCAAAACATTTAATTTTGCTAATCATGCTCTACAAAGATCATCATTTTATTCAAAATCTTGAATATCATACGTATTGTATGTAAAACATTACAAAAATATTTTATCCTACAAAATATGTTAAGTTTACAAAACATTTGTTAAGTTTGCTAAAACATACACATTCTACTTATTAAACTTAAATAATCTTCAACAATTTTAATGAGTTAGTGATACTAGTAAAATATACGTCATAAATAATATATTATAGTGTTTTGATTGCAGAACATACATGGTTCCCAATGAAAAAGTGGTCACCATACAAATTTTCTTGATATATATATATATATATATATATATCTTGTTTGTGTGTTGTGTATAAATTTTATATCAAGAACACAAAATCAATTCAAACTATACCAATATATAAATATATTTGAGGCGTCCATTTAATTTAAAAAAATTATTTATTTATTTGAACTAAGATTTATAAGGCCCAATTATAGATAGAATTCATTTATTATATGATGATTTCATTTCAAAAATTATTAGAAGATCAATTATTATAAAATTAGCAGGACAGATAAAGCAAATTAACTTGGAGTTGTGGAACATATCCATCTTAATTAGTTGTCTTATATAGTTAAAGAATTAATATTATTCTCTTTAAAACAGATTTTATCTTGGATGGCCTAAACATATTCTGGGTTCATTTCGAGAAAGTTCTATCAGATATTAAAGTGGATGAAACCTGATATAAATTATAGTTCCAAAAAATATTCAAAGTAATTTGTTACCCCTAATTTCTTTGGGTTGATAGTAATAGAATGCTTTCATTGTGATACCAACATATAATCGATTAACTATGAGTAGACATAATTAATTTGATCTATATAAAATATATCTATATATATTTAGAAGCAACTAAGTCTTGTATGAATCTCTTGATTGATAAATAGAAGGATAAATTAAGTACTAGATGAGATTTATGCACATTAACGGTTACATACAATAATAGATAGACGTAAGCTGTGAAAAATGGATCGTCCTACGTAATGCATTTTATCCAATTTGTGATGTTCCTGAAAAATTAGAACTCAATAGATAAAACATAGGTACTTCTAATATATTGTTGAATATACTAGTTGCAATATTTTTAAATTATGGATGGGTAAAAAAGTTTAGACACGTAAGACACCTTGATCCTTAGGGCCAGTACTAATAATGCTAAGGAATAAAATGAGATTTACAATGAGTGAAGTACGAAAACAAGTGACCCGGAATGCCATATGTCATAATATGTGTGAAATACGAAGATTTGGTGAATTACTTGTAGAGGATACATAGAGCAACTATAAACATTACTTTGCATTCTTCTAGAATATAATATAGAGGGAATATAAATCGAATCATCTCCAAGCTAATTTTTTTCTTAACAAATCTCTAAAACGATTATGTATTTGAGTTAATTAACCTTTCAAATGTTCTTTAGTCCTTCCATGATAGATTTTTTTACATGTTTCATGTAACGTGGATGATAAAAAAAGGGCCATGTCATATGTCATGTTCCGGTAAAGGTCATTTCATGTTCCGGTGGAGGCATATGTCATTCATATGACTTACTCATATCCTTTCAAAGATATATATATATATATATATGTGTTGGTAGAATAACTGATGGGTGCAGATGGAAACCTATAGTTACAACTCTTTTAGAAAAATAAATAAAATATAATCTTTTTTGAGACTTGATATGATCACTTTTTTAACGATTTATTTTGCCCTAATTTGTTACAGGTGCTCCTACCGGACACAATAAGTAAGAAGGAGGACAACTTGTAATATTGATATCCTTCCTAAATTAATATGAGGAACAAAAATATGAGTGTATATTTATTTAGAGAAATTTAAAAAGCTTAAACTCTTAGATTGCACGCATAAAAAAATCTAATCATTTCTATAATATTGTTTTTAAGAATTAAACTACTGTACATTTCATTTTACTTTATAGCGAAGGCCATTTACTTTGATATTTTTCTTTCCAAATAAATAACTGAAGCTATTTAATCAAGTTTCTTTTCCCAAAGAAAACCCAAATTTCTTTATATTTTCTTCTTCTTTAAATGCAGTATATTTTAAAACATAAAAAAAAATTAAAAAGTATCATACATTATTAATAATTTTAGTTGGTTCTATAAACAAAATTCTAACAATCTACATGTATCATATGATTTTGTTCTGTTAGAGTTCATAGTCAATGTGGAGGAAATAATTTCACATATGAATTGATATGAAATTGGTCGTCTATAGTAGCACAATGAGTTCAGTAGTAAGGCCAATGTCACCAATTTGATATAATTATAGGTTTGAATGTTCAATTTGAACCAATTTGTTGGTTAATGTATGTATATCAAACGGGTAATTAAGATTTTGTAACTATTATTAATTATGTAAGTGTGTGTGTGTTCATGGATATGAGCATAGTTGGATGTACTAAAGACTTAGAAGGGACGGTGGTGTCGCTTGGGTAATCACCATGTATATGGACAAGAAGGATGTATGTGCTTGATGTATGTAAATATTGAGATCAAGGGTTATAACGTGGAGAAAGTAGATTAAGAAAAAATGAAACTACTGATTCTCCGTGGTGTTGATGAAGCTTTATTCCGACTATTACCTCTTAAATAAATTTGTATTAAGTATTTACTTATTAGTGGGTGTGAAAAAATTATTAATATTACATTACTTTTGTATAATTTATGAAAATAAAATATTTCACTCAATATTGCACTATATTGTCCTAATGATTTAAGACGTGGATTTTGCATATAAGAACTCCAACAATATGACTTATAATTGTGCCTTATTATCAAAAAAATAATATATTTGAATTATAATTGGAGGGAAGGGAAAAGATGAGACAGAAGAGATGTGTTAATCACAGATAATATATATTATGTAATATATATTGATACATCGGTGTACACTACGTAACTTAAAAGATCTAAGGTTTTAAAAAAAAATCACCTATATATATGTATGTATATAGGGACTTATCCCAGTCATTATTGAATGGAATCCCAGTCATCGTTGGATGGAATACACGAGCTGCAATGTTTCATTAAGGTAGCTCTCACCTTCCGCAATATTTTCTTGCGACCGGTGTATCGCAGCCAAGTTGGCTTTGGATAATTTGCCTATATATTTATAACAAAATCCTAGAAACAAAACTTTACATATAAATTTCACAAAAAAAAGGATTAACCATCATTATCTTCATTTTATCGTCGTCCACTACATTTTTCTCTCGAATTCGTTGATTCTCCTCATTAGGTGTACCATGAAATATCTGACTCGTAGTATTGATGCAGACCCCTTATTCTTAATTCCTATAATACTTCTTCTTAACTAGATCGTACTACAAAACCTTTTTGGCTTCCCAAAAGTAAATGATTATCAAGCTTCAAAAATGCCAGTGGCTGGTAAAATGTGGATGCTACATTAAGGTAACCTATTGGTCCAAGTATCCCCTTCTTCGTCCTTTACAATAACCATGTGACTCCAATTTTCGCAGATTGTCATCACATCGTGAATGATACATAAAAGGGCACACAAAGCGATAGCTGACCGAATATAATACTTCAAAATGTGATACTCACTTTCTGTTACAATAATTACAACTGTAATACAACAAAAAAATACTACATTATATAAGAAATTCGAGTTGCAATTCAATTCTTCTATTAACCAATGCAACACTAGTAAAAATGTCTACCAAAATTAATGACGTTGCGTGTGGGGTCCACCCTGCTGACTGCTTGTATGGAAGTGATAACATAAGCACATGGGACCCACCTTTAATGATGTCAAAGTGGAAAAATATTAAGATTAAAGAAACTCATTTTCAATTTTTTCTTCCTTTAATTGGCAATACTGAGTTAGTGTGAGTAAAATTTTACGTGGACATTCTATTCAACTAACCAATAGTAAATTTAATAAATCTTATTGATATTTGCATCATAAAATTAAAATTTCATTCTAAATTTCAATTTATAAGATATATTTTTAATAAACTACATTTTGAACACTATTTTCTAAACTTTTTTTGAATTATAAAATATTCACTTTTTTCGAAAGGGAGAGGATAAGTTAAGCGTAAATATTTAAGTTATATGTGCACGAGGTGAACCGGAAACAAATGCGCCGCAAGATCACGTTGAATTGCAAATCATATACGTCTAAATACATGTTCAGCTAAATCAGCACTTACTACATTCTTATTCATGAATTTTGTACTCTTCTAAAAAATTATACAGCGTCATAAGCCAAGTAAACCAAAGTTGTCAAAAGCAAATAGCATAAAATTATGTTGGTTATCTCTACATACTTGATCATGCTTATTTAGATTTACTTCCACTGATTAAACTGCCACATGAACAACAATGAATGCCCTGTTACAAAATTCTATTAAAGGAAAAACACCTGTAAAATAAACACGAGTATGTTTTCCCCCATCCCAACTGTACAAAATTTTTGAGCATGCTCAGATTCCAGACAATGGAAAACTGCTGCTTGTCGCTTGCAAAAGTTAAATTCAGTGGGTAGATTTTTACAAATATCGCTAAAGTACTGACCTGCCAAGTATTGCACTGATTTAGGGGGGCAGACCCTTTAGTTGTGGATTGTGCCAAATCCACATCCGATAGTAAAAACTTTAAAGATTCTTGTGCTGAAACAAAATAATCTCTATAAGGAATTGTATCAAACTCTTGTAAAATCTGCTTTTGCAGATCAACGGACTGAATCCGAGAAGTCACAATGGCGAAAAAATTAGCATCACCTACCGCATATACACCTAACCCACCCCTTCGAACAGGCAGGCTTGTTAGTCTTCATTAAAAGGCACCAAATCCAAGTCCTTCATACGTCACAGTATTATCTAATGCCTTCCCTAAAGTGGTGTCGAACTGAGATGAAACTTCTGTAAAGTACTATGGTGGATAAGTGTGTGGAGAATAATACAGTTTACTCAGACCCATGCAAACTCGAAGGAGCACTAGGGTCATATTGGGGATCATCAAGCTTCTTGAATGCACCCATAAGCTCTACACATTTAGACACACTATTCTTAGTAAAATCCTTAAAAAATCAGCATCCATGCTTATAACTCCACCAAGAAGTTTAACACCGACCTGAGGTTTACCAATATCCGGAGGAAAGAGCCAGTCCTTAAATATACATGGATCATTATAAGCCAAAATACCTATTTTCGTGCAATATTCATATCTAAACCCAAACCATGCCCTAAGATTGGATAATATTTAAGGCATTAGCGACCTTAACTGAATCTCTGATTGAAGACACACCACAAATTTCCAAAGCACTCAGAATGTGCTTCTATGACATGGTATGAAGACCCTTAATGTACACGCGTGTAGAATAAGAAAACGCATTCAAGCTTCACATGAGGAATTATTACATACAACCATAGCCAAGGCAGACATAAGAGCCCCTAATATGTACTCCAAATTTCTACATGCAGAAGGAAAAAGAACATTGGAATACCTTTTAAAGAGTTGAGGCATCCAAAACACGTGGTTGGGTATTAATTTCAGAAGCGGGTAAATTATCATCACTTCCGAGCAATCATTTTACGGGGAATACCCCAAATATAAGAGAAATATAATCATCTAGTTCATATGTAAGAGGTAAGATAGATTTCCCAATAGCATGTTTATAATTTTTAATAAGAATGTTCATGCAATTACCACAAAACCAATATTTAACTAGACTAAGCGCAATACAAAGATCATTATCAAGGAAGTCTTTATAAGAAGTAACCTGAGATTGGGAAAAAAAGGTGATGGTTATGGAGATGAACAATGAATATGAAGGTGTAAGACCTCTGTCCTGAACACATCATCTGAACAATTATCAAACCCTTTAAAAGGACAATGAGTATATGTTTTATAACTCTCCTATTTACCCCCAAAAGTACTTGAGAAGGCTCAAAATGCTGGTCAACAAATGTTCATAACTTGAAATTTCTTATAAATAATTTATTAAACACTTTATAAGCAAACTCGGAATAAGAAATGAGAATTTACTTCACTCTCAAAAACTGTCCCAACACACCTAATACTAGTGATGACAATTTAATTATTTTGTCTTAGCTTTTCATGAAATACAAATTTAAAATTTTAAAATACATATGTTGATGAGTTCGGGAAGTTGTTCAGTAAAAGAAGGTGAGAGTAAAACAACAAATTAATTTCCGCAACCGGGTTTGATCTTTGTTTAGTCATATTCAAAGACTGGCCAATTTAATTGTTATCTTTGATTATATATGAGTGTTGCGGTTAAAATAAGAAACTTGAAGTTTCTTTTCTCTTAAAGAATGACCCCATCATACCTAAATATTAGTGATGGAAAGTTTAGTTAATTATTTTTTCTTACCTTTCATGAAATACAAGATTTGAAATTTTAAACTAGAGTTCGAGAGTTTCAGAAGAAGTTGTTCATTAAAATAAGTTGAGAGTGAAACCATCAAATTAATTATTTTATATATTCGTATTAGTATGTAATATGTGCCATGTATATTCTAATTCTAATATGTTGCTGGTGTGACTCGAACCTTACACTTATATATTGTAAATTATAAATTTTATTTAGATCCAAAATATCTAACCGCGCCAAATTGAGTGACAGATTAACTACTTTTCATTGTTTTGTCTTTATATAATATTATAGATTGATATCAATATATATGAACACATATATCTTATATGTATATGTAATATAAAAAATTACCTGTACAAATATATGCGGAAGCAAGACACATACTTTTTGTATTATGGAATAAAAAATAGTATGGCTTTAATAAATTTGATAAATATGTATATTTATCTTTTGCAAAACTACATTAAAATAATATATTGAATGTTATGTTTCAGTTAATCTTAAATATATTATTTATTATTTTGGTTGATAAAATAAATTGAAAAACAAACTTTTTCTTTTAAAACATGAAAACATAATTTTAAATATAAAATATAATATAAGCCTTTTTTAGGTAAACCTGGTCAATCTTGTTAATCTTATATCCACACAAGGGGCACAAATAACAATCTCAAATATAATACATCCCAGCCCTAAATTGCCTAAATCTCAAACACAGTTGAAAGATGAGGAGATCTACGGGGACTATTTCGGAGGATCTAATAAGAGATATATTATTGCGCCTTCCTTCAGAGACCGTAGTTGAATTAAAATTGGTTTGCAAATCGTGGCTCGCCCTCATTTTAAGCCCTAATTTCGCTAAAGCTCACCTTACAATCACAACCGCCGAAGAAAAAGACGTTCTACACATCGTCCGCACTTACGTCAATGGAAATAAATCAACCTCGGTACTCAGTAACTTGTCAGTACACCTCATTTTCCATCAATATTTCATGATAAACTTGTTGGTTGTGGTTGTGGTATTGTCTGTCTTCGTTCTACTAATGGTGCTAATATGTACCTTTGGAACCCTACTAACCTTTCCAAACGCATTCCCTCCCCCTCCTTTCGTTGCGTTCATGATGCTCTAGGGTTTGGTTTTGATGAGATTGACAACGATTTCAAGATTCTTAGGGTTGTTTGAAGATTGAAACCGAAATTTTCACACCGGAAATACGATGCCCAAGATTGTGTAGAAATTTATTTTGAGGTCTATTCTTCGAATACAAATGCATGGCGAAAGCTTGGGGATAATAAACCTATTGATCTTCCTTACAAGTTTGGTGAATTTCATGTTACTGTCAACACTGGACTTCTCTGTTGGGCTACATGTTATGGCATCATCGCTTTCGACTTGCACACTGAAGTCCTTACTTGTAATGGTATTAACTACACCGTTCCTACTTTTGATGGTAACATGAGTAACATCAACAACTATAATGATATGGATAGTCATGCTCTTGTCACCAACTTCAAGGATTCTATTGCTGTCATTATCTATAAGCGTAGTAATTATCAACCTATTTATAAGTTGAATTTGTGGGCGTTGGATAATGTGGAATGTCTTCTTGGTGGTGGAATCGATGCTTCATGGACTTTAATCTTCAACATTGATGTGAATTTGCCTATGACTTTGTTCAAGGTTACCTTAATAGTGGTGATCTCCTACTTGATCTGTACCAGAACAGTTGGTATTTGTACAATCTCGACAACAAAGAAGCCAGATATTTCACGCAATCATTCTACCTTGGTCAAATTTACAAATATAGCAAGAGCCTTTTTACAATCGCGGAATTTAAACAAGGTCAACTGGAATGCACAAAAGTCAAACGTCAAAGCACTTAAAAGTGTGTGCACAAAAGTCAAACGTCATATAATAAAAAACAGAGGGAGTATTTTTTAACTTGAAGCAATAACTGTCATAAATCCTTTTAGCTTCAAGTTCCGACGAGAATTTAATG
Organism: Apium graveolens; assembly: GCF_009905375.1. Lineage (NCBI taxonomy): Eukaryota > Viridiplantae > Streptophyta > Magnoliopsida > Apiales > Apiaceae > Apium > Apium graveolens. Next base: position 38,531 of record NW_027420616.1, on the reverse strand, counting down.
CCGAGACAGTAACAGTGATTTGTTAAACAGAGCAGTTTTCAAAGCCGTGCCTACTTCTTGAAGGTAACTGCGTATTGCATTTGATGATTCTGGCTAAAATTATGAATTACAGGATGTATATTACTTTAGATCTTGTAATACAACCTTTACTTGTTACATGTCACCCTCAACTTCTGACTCGTATAAACTACAGGATATTTTGTGTATACTCCTATAATATTAGGGCCAGAGTGAAAACACACAGTGAAGCTCGAAACAATATTCTTTCATTTTTTATTAACATTTCTACTTCAATTGACATATATCCCACTTCTTTAATAAAAAGAACGGAGCTCACCTTAGTGGTGTTGGGAAGATCTCCAAGAGAGAAAAAAAAAATTCGAGAAGAACTCCTAGCACACGCTGACCTGAGCTCCTTCAGGCTTTGACATTTCTTCATCTCTTATAATAAAAGATTTCAGCATTATGTTTCACATTTTTTTACTGTCAGTTCCTCCCTCAGAGAAGTTCTTGACACAACTCCCAGTTTGACATGGTATAATAATATAAGTACTACTGCCACCACCTCCATCAAGATTCTTAAATCTTTGGCTGACAGCTCGTTCAGCTTGTAGGACTTTAGAGACACTACCAATGCTTCTTTCTAGATCTATATCAGCGTTTCTATTTGCAACACCGCAATGTTGTTTCAAGGCATGCCTTCTTCGAGTATTCTTTAAATTGTAATATTGAAAGAAATTTATGTGTGTGTAGTCCATCGGTTCATTTAGAATAGACTTTCTTCTACCTTATTAGCTTATTTTTCACGAAAGCTACTCGCATATGCTATTTAGTATCTGTAGTATATTCTATTTATTATCTGCAGTATATGTTACTTATGATCTACAGATCTGGAGGAGAGATAGTGAACTACCTAAATGTGTCTACAGATCTTTTTTGTTAAAGCATATACTAAAATATATGGAAATACGCTATATGTTAAGGCTATTGTGGGAGACTTTTGAAACATTTTAGGAGTATAACCTTCAAGACCAATTTTTATCAAATTGAAATAGAAACCTAACAGAGATTGATATAGTTATCAGGAGGAATACTGGAGATGAGGAATGGAGAATCATCTGCAAATAAATTTTTATGGCTTGCGGAGAGCAATTGTGAATGGCCATAGGGACGTGGTCTTGGATACTAACAACCAAGGCCTACTGGATAGTAAAAAATTATCAATATACCTAGGTTGTTACGACAGGCTCTGTAGTGTGACTAGGCTTAGTGGGAAATTTCCAGGCTGGAGTGATGACCTAAAATAATATTTTCATTGATATGATCAAACTGTTTGGCCGCTCTACGTCTACTTCAGTAAGTACCTTTTCAAGCTCATTCATGGAGTTCTTTAATAATGAAATAGATCCTTCTCAAGTTAACAATACATTTTAAGGTGGATTAGTTCTTTAGTCGTCAAATAGAAATCTTCAAATTTGGTTTTTGGAATCTAGGGCCTTAAATTTATTTTGGCTTTAGGCCTGTAACTGAGAAACAGGCACTATATCTTATATTTTTGAAGATGATCCGCTTTATCTTATTTCTTTATACTTACGATATCTGACGTTAAAAGATCCTATCAGACATACAAATTCGCAAGTTACAACAGGGAGTTGCATTCATTGTCGAAGAAAAATCAGGATGTCTTGAAGTATTAAATTTGTTTTGTAGCAAAACCAACCTTCTGGGAAGACTTGTGTTAGATATATTTATGATGTCATAAATAATCTGATGTGTTTAGTTTCAGATCTTAATATCAGGACTTACTGGAAATCAGAACTTAATGAAGTCAGAACTTAATATCAGAACTTAAGGCCGTCGAGATTTATATCAGGACTTAAGTGCGGGTACTTCAGATAAGGAATGCAGCTGATTTACAGGAGAGGATCTGGACTAAAACAATAGAAGATATGCATGAAGAGTTCGACAGCTAGAAGACTTGTAGAAGATAATATCTGATTGATATATTTTACGAGACATAATTATATTCCATATCAATTTGAAGATATCTTGTAACTGTATACTATATAAACACAGCTTATGGTTTACACTATATGTGTTATCATTCACGAGAAAAAGATTATTCATTGTAACCCTAGCAGCTCTTAGTGATATTGTTCATCACTGAGAGAGAACAACTGTTCTATTGTAACAGAGTTTATTATATTGAATATACTTGATTACTGGTACATACTTGTGTTGATAAATCGATTTGATTGTATAAACACTATATTCAACCCCCTCCTATATTGTTGTGTGACCTAACAAGTGATATCAGAGCTACTCTGCTGATATACAAACGGTAAGATCCAGTTTACAATCAGTCTGAAGAAACACAAACTCTAACCAAGCCCACCAAATCTCAAGAAACTCAAAACAATCAAACCCACATTCGATATTAAACTATTAGGGTTCCATACTGAGAGCATCTGAGTATCCTATATGGAAAGTGAAGATGGCTATGTTTCTGGAAGCCACAGATCCAGAATACCTTGATAGAATTTATGATGGACCACATAAGCCTACCAAGCTCTCTGTTGTAGTTGCTTATCAACCAGCAAAGGTCATACCAAAGGAGAAAGGTGATTACACAGCTAAAGACATCTCATCTATTGCCAAGGATGCAAGGGTAAGGCATTTGCTGCATAGTACAATTGACAATGTCATGTCAAACAGGGTAATTGGATGCAAGACTGCAAAGGAGATATGGGATGCTTTGGAGACAAGATGTCAGGGAACTGATGCCATCAAAAAGAACAGGAAGACAATACTCACTCAGGAGTATGAGCACTTTGACTCAAAATCTGATGTGTCATTAACCGATTTATATGACAGATTTGCCAAACTCTTGAATGCTCTGTCACTGGTGGACAAGGAATATGATCTTGAAGATTCAAATCTAAAATTCCTTTTGGCTCTTCTTGAGAATTGGGATTTGAAGTCTACTACCATAAGAGACAACTATGACCTTACTGAAACTACTCTTGATGAAATTTATGGTATGCTCAAGACTCATGAACTTAATATGGACCAAAGGAGCAAAAGGCATGGAAGAAAGTCAAAGACATTTGCTCTTAAAGCTGAGGATAAAGCTCCTAAGGTGGTTGTCTCAAAAAGGGGCAACGGAAAGGCTCTCATCATAAAGTTTGATTCAGAATCATCAAATTCTGATGATGATGATTCAGAAACTGAAAGTTTGTCTGAAGTGGATGTTGATGCAGAGATGATGCAGCTGTGTGCTCTTATGATGAAGGGTATCATAAAGATAGCCTACAAAAAATTTAGAAAGGGCAAGAAGTTTTTCAGGAAAGGTGGAAGTTCTGAAAAGAAAGGGTTCAGAAAGTCTGAAGGCAAGGAGGAAAGTCTGACAGAGGAGACAACTCAAATGTCAAATGCTACAATTGTGGTGAAAGAGGTCACATCTCTCCTGACTGCAAGAAAGGAAAAAGTGATAAAGGCCAGGCACTTATCACAAAGAACAAAAACTGGGCATACACTTCAGATTCTGAAGAAGAGGTGTACTATGCCTTGATGGCAAATGCTGATAGCAGTTCTGAAACTGCTGAATTGAAGGTACCTCAAACAACTCTTGCTTTTCATACTGATGATATTACTGAGTTGAGATTATATCTTAAAACCATGTTCATTAGTTTTAGAGATCAGACTTTAACAAATAAAAGATTAACTTCTAAAAATCTTGCTCTTAGAAACAGAAATGACTACTTAGAAAAGGAGTTAGTTTTTCTCCATCAAATTCAGAAAGAAAGAGATGATTCTCTGTATGTTAAGAATGAATTGCTAAAACTGAATAAATCTCTAAAAAATGAATTAGAAAAGGAAAGAGAAATCATCAAAATTTGGACTAACTCTGGCAGAATATACTAAGTAGTGTAAACTGGAAAGAGGGCTTAGATTATGAAGATGATAAAAGTGAGAAAGAAACTTTGACAATCACTACAACAAAATAGGCCAATTACGACGGCCAACTTACGACGGAAAAAAAAAGTGCGCCCAACTTACGACGGAAAAAAGTAAAACGTCGTAATTATTTATGACGAAACACAAAACCGTCGTAAGTTTAGTATTTTATTAATAAAATTATGCACGGCACGATTAAACAAAATAAAAATTATTTGAAGTTGCGACGATTTAAACATTTCGTCGTAAGTTAATAATTTTTATTAAAATTTTAACTTGAAATTGAAAAAAAAATATTTAATCAAAATTTACAACGAAATATGTGCGATGGAAAAAATCGGATCGTCAAATTTACGACGGAAATTAAAATTCGTCATAAGTTATCAAAGAGGGAAATTTAACTTTTTTCCCAAATTTTTGGCGGGGAAAATATTGAACATCCAATTTACGATGGAAATTAAAATTCGTCGTAAGTTATTAAAGAGGGAAATTTAACTTTTTCCCCAAAATTTTGGCGGTAAATTTGACTTTTCTCAATTTTTTTGCAGATAATAATTTATGACGGGTTCTGTCATAAATTAGCACATGATTTTTTATAATTTCAATTTTTAAGAAATATTATTTCATGATCCAACCATATTAATGTCAGCATTTATTTGTTTGGGCGACATTTCAAGAATTTCTGTAAAAAAATAAATATTTTGATAAAATAATTTAATATGAAACATTGATTATATCACTAATATATATATAGATATATAATCATCCATATGGTTGGATCGTTCAAAAATATTTTTAAAATAATCGTAACACCAATCTAGGAATAAACACTAGTTAACAGTACTAGTCCAACTGATGCTTCACTGGTAAATTGGCAAATCAGATAAAATTATTTTGACAATTAATTTTTGTAATATCACTAATATATATCAATTGAAATCCATATAGTTGTATCGTTGAAAAATATTTTTAAAATAATCGAAACACCGATTTAGAATTAAATACTAGTTAACTGTACTGGTCAAACTAATGCTTGACTGTTAAAATGGCAAACCAACTAAAATTATTTTGATATGAAATTTTGGTTATATTACTCATATATATATATATACATTCATAGGGTTGGATCGTTCAAAAATATTTTTAAAATAATCGAAACATCAACTCAGGATTAAACACTAGTTAACAGTACTAGTCAAACTAATGTTTGACTGTTAAAATGGCAAACCAGATAAAAATATTTTGACATTAAATTTTGGTTATATCACTAATATATATATATATATATTTACATCCATACGGTTGGATCATTCAAAATATTTTTTAAATAATCGAAACATCAATGCAAAAGTAAACACTAGTTAGTTGTACCAGTCAAACTGATGATTGACTGTTAAAATGACAAACCAAATAAAATTATTTTGATACGAAAATTTGGTTATATCACTAATATATATATATTTTGACATCCGTACGGTTGGATCGTTGAAAAATATTTTTAAAATAATCGAAACATCAATTCAGGATTAAACACTACTTACATGTACTAGTCAAACTGATCTTTGACAGTTAAAATGTCAATACCAACAATTTGCTTGTGTAGGCGGGGATCCGGTATTTTCTGAATCCTTATGTAAGGAATTACAAAAGAAATTCTTTCAACAAAAATGTGAATTAGGAAAGATTGGTCGACGAAATATGAATCGGAGATTACACCTTCAAATTCCCACAAATGGAATGAGAAGTGGGTCCATGTAAATGATCGAGACCTCGCAAACAACAACGCTCCTTTCCCATATGGAGTTCGGAACCCAAAGGCAATCATCGTTGAAAAATATTTTTAAAATAATCAAAACATAAATTCAGAAGTAAACATTAGTTAGGTGTACTAGTCAAACTGATGCTTGAATGTTAAAATGTCAAACCAAATAAAATTATCTTGATATGAAATTTTGGTTATATCACTAATATATATATCTATTGAAATCCATACGGTTGGATCGTTTGAAAATATTTTTAAAATAATCAAAACACCAATTCAGGATTAAACATTAGCTAGTCGTACTAGTCAAACTAATACTTGACTGTTAAAATGACAAATCATATAAAATTATTTTGATATGAAATTTTGGTTATATCACTAATATATATATATATATCTATTGACATCCATATGGTTAGATCGTTGACAAATATTTTTAAAATAGTAGTAACACAAATTCAGAACTAAACACTAGTTAATTGTACTAGTCAAACTAATGTTTGACTGTTAAAATGTGAAACCAAATAAATTTATTTTGATATGAAATTTTGGTTATATCACTAATATATATATATCTATTTACATCCATACGGTTGGATCGTTTAAAAATATTAGTAAAATAATCGAAACACCAATTTAGGATTAAACACTAGTTAGTTGTACTAGTCAAACTAACGTTTAACTGTTAAAATGGCAAACCAAATAAAACTATTTTGATATGAAATTTTGGTTACATCACTAATATATATATCTATTCACATCCATATGGTTGGATCGTTGACAAATATTTTTAAAATAATCGAAACACTAATTCAAGATTCAACAGTAGTTAGCTGTACTAGTCAAAATGATGCTTGACTGTTAAAATGTCAAACCAAATAAAATTATTATGATATAAACTTTTGGTTATATAACTAATATATATATCTATTGACATCATAAAGTTGAATCGTTGAAAAATATTTTTAAAATAATCGAAACAATAATTCAAGATTCAATACTAGTTAGTTGTACGAGTCAAACTGATGTTTGACTGTTAAAATGTCAAACCAAATAAAATTATTATGATATAAAATTTTGGTTATATAACTAATATATATATCTATTGACATCATAAAGTTGAATCGTTGAAAAATATTTTTAAAATAATCGAAACAATAATTCAAGATTCAATACTAGTTAGTTGTACGAGTCAAACTGATGTTTGACTGTTAAAATGTCAAACCAAATAAAATTAGTTTGATATGAAATTTTGGTTATATTACTATAATATATATCTATTGACATCCATACAGTTAGATCGTTGAAAAATATTTTTAAAATAGTCGTAACACTCATTCAGGATTAAATATTAGCTAGCCGTACTAGTCAAACTAATGCTTGATTGTTAAAATGTCAAACCAAATAAAATTATATCACGAACCCCATTACTTTCGATAAAACCTTTGCATTTTTTTTTTTTTTTGCTAAGTTAACCTTTGCATTTTTTAATTAAACGAATGTATTATTCAACATAAATATAATGTTAAATAGTAAATTATCATTTTGTACCTTAATATTTCTTCTAATTAGACATTTATCATTCTTATTTAACGACAAAAAAATCTTATTTAAATTTGTTAAATATCGTTTATTAACAAAACATCAGCTAAATTATAGAAAAAAAACCCAGCTATTTAACGGATCGGCCCATAAGCCCATTAATCATCATAACCCTATTTTCTCTCAACCTTACTCTTCCCCAAAACTTTAAATCTCACAATCTCGGCCTCCCGCACTCCTTCACCTTCCTTCTCAATGCCACACCATCCTTATCTTTATGTATCTTGTTCTATTCTCAGCTTGATCAGTAACAGTGTCGAATCACAACCACAACTCTCTTCAATTTCAAGCAAACGAAAATGAATTTGAAAATACACCGAGTCCAATTAGTGGTCCTAGATTCGAGAAACAAGGAAGCTATTCGATTACAAGTTCTTCGATTTTGGGAGAGATTATGAATATTGAGGTCTGTGTTTACGGCTATAATCTTGTTTGGTGTTGTTTTTGATTTATTTTATAAACTAATACCTATTACTCTTTTTTTATTCTGTTCAATTTGATAATTAGGTTTTATAATTATTTGAATTTGATATTGGATAATGTGATGTTTGTATTGAATCTAAGATTTTAGGATTACGGAAAGTGTAGTCGTACTGATAAATGTTGCGTGGTTGCAAGCATGGCGTGCTAGTTCATTTTTTGTCTAGTGTTAATAATGAAGAGTCTAATTAATTACCAATGCTTGTTTTGGTTGGACATAATAGCTTTTAGAAAAAACTTGCTGTTGTGACACTGATAAACACATCTTACTCACTCTCAGTTACAGGGCCTCTAACTTCTATTCTGTTTGACCATCCGGGAGTTATACCTTTTGTCTTTTGAGCATTATGTATATGCTGTACATTACCAAAATGGTCCTCTTTTCAAGATATCTTTTGAGTTAGGTTTGGGTGCCTTCAGCAGGAAAATAGCTTACTATTGTATGTCTTCCTTGATGAGAGTAATTTTCGTCTTACTGAATTTTTTTTCAAAATTTTCTGTGTATATATATATGATGAATGCCATTTAACTGTCATTTTATAAGTGCTCTTGTTTTTTCTTTTAGAGAGAACAGATGGACTCTTGGGAATTATGGAATTCCTTTCGTATTCTACGTGAGCATCATAGCCAGTTATCAATTGCACTTGATATCTCGTGAGTAAAGTTTTGTAAATAACTGTTACAAAGTTTGCAACTAGGATACATATTATTCTGAAATATATCTTATAAAGTGTATCTGTTGTTAATTAGGCCTTCACTTCCTTCAGCAAATTCACTTGGGCGTTGGTTCGGAGAGCCTGTTAGAGCAGCCATCATTTATACAAATGTATAAATCATGGACACTCTTTGCACTTTGCGCCTCTGCAAAGGTTTTGAGTTATTAATACTTGCTCTCATGTACTTAATTTTACAGTCTTTTCTGACGAACGCAAAGGGGTATCCATGTCTTTCTAAGTGTCACCAGCAGCTAATGAGCGGGTTTTTCAATCACTCGATTCAGGTGATCAATGTTCAATAAAAATATCTTCCGACTTATACAGTTAAACCTTGCAAAATGTTTTGAAGTTGATTGGTATAACTTCTTGATAGATTGAGTAGAGAAATAGATAGATTCTATATATTAAGGTGAGAGAGAGAGAGATGTGAGGAAGGGAGACAGTGGGTTTAAATAGAGTTGGGTTTGGTCGAGTGAATAAAAATGGAATGAAATTTGTGCAGTATAGGGTAAAATATTCATAATTAAATGTTCGATATGCTAGTTTACGGTGCACGGTGCTTAATTAATACATGTTTTAATTGTGTGCCTATATGCTATGAAACTGGTTAATTGTAGTCGTTATTGCTAGATTATGCCAGGTTGCTCAAATGCCCAGTGTAAGTTGATGTTTCAAGTTGTTAATTTTTAAGAGATTTAACGCATTGCATTATGTTTGTATTTATAGTTGTCTTTGAACTGCTATCAGTTGAGCTTTTGTGTTTTTTATTTGTGTAGTGACAGTAGCATTACAAACCCATTGTCTCGCCAAAGGCCTATGATGTATCAAGACCCAAATGTGCAATATGCACCTGTTCAAAGTAGGGTTACTACTAATCCTGTTGAACAGAAGATCACTGATTCAAGAATGCATATGCAACAACAATATCAAGACTCTAGGTATTTGTTGCCAACTCAATATTATCTGCAACGTCATCCACAGTTGCAGCAACCTCAGTTCATTCATGCTGGTTCGCAGTATGTCCAACATCTTCCCATGGGAGCAGTGCCAATGCAAGCATACTATCGTGTATATTCTTCCCAGCAACCACAACATTCTCACCATCCTGCAGTTGAGCAGCAATACCCAGTGTACTATGTGCCTGCTAGACAGACCCAAGCATACAACATGCCTGTGCAACAAGCGCATTATAGTGAAGTTGCTGGTACCGCACCTGAAACTACTGCTCAGTTGTATAATGGTATTTACATTTTTGTATTACATATCGAAAGGTTAAATATTATTCTAGAAGTTTTGTGGCTATGAGAATATTTATGTAAATTATGGTATTTTCAACTTTTGATTTGTATAATTGTGTGCATAATTGCTTGTTATAAAATTCAAATTTTAATTTTGTGTTGAATTGGGATTCAATTGTATTTAGAATTTAATTTGAAAGTTGAATGGGTGGAACCAGAATAGCCTTTTTGAGAATAAAACTTACGACGGAAATTCTTGGTTATTTATGACGATTGTTCATTGTATTGTTTTAGTAATTTATTAAAGGTGGGTCCCAAAATATTTAAACTGACGATTTTTTCCGTCGGATGTTAACAACATAAGACGATTTTTTCCGTCGGATGTTAACAACATACGACGAATATTTTCGTCGTAAGTTTATTTATTATTAAATTGTTATTGTGGGCCCACTTTCACCAACTTACGACGCAATTTTATCTTGTGACGAAAAAATGAACTTACTACTCGACCAAAAACGACGATTTTTTTTCCGTCGTAATTGGCTCAATTACGACGATTTCAGTTCAAAAAAACCGTCGTAAATGGTCAGATTTCTTGTAATGAATTAAGCCAATTACTGTTAAACAAACTGTTAAGCCAAAGGTAAATCCTGTTAAGTTTGTAGAAAAAATTGTTAAGTCTGATTCTGAAAAGATGAAAGATTATAAGACAGAAGTCAAAGAAAAGTCAACTTCTGTCAAATTAAAACAGGATAAACCAGCTGAAGTTAACATAGGCTTAATGACAAAGAAGCAGCTTAAGCATAAGCTGAAAGAACAATGAAATATGAAGGTGTAAGACCTCTGTCCTGAACACTATCATCTGAACAATTATCAAACCCTTTAAAAGGACAATGAGTATATATTTTATAACTCTCTATTTACCCCAAAAGTACTTGAGAAGGCTCAAAATGCTGGTCAACAAATGTTCATAACTTGAAATTTCTTATAAATAATTTATTAAACACTTTATAAGCAAACTCGGAATAAGAAATGAGAATTTACTTCACTCTCAAAAAACTGTCCCAAGACACCTAAATACTAGTGATGACAATTTAATTATTTTGTCTTAGCTTTTCATGAAATACAAATTTAAAATTTTAAAATACATATGTTGATGAGTTCGGGAAGTTGTTCAGTAAAAGAAGGTGAGAGTAAAACAACAAATTAATTTCCGCAACCGGGTTTGCTCTTTGTTTAGTCATATTCAAAGACTGGCCAATTTAATTGTTATCTTTGATTATATATGAGTGTTGCGGTTAAAATAAGAAACTTGAAGTTTCTTTTCTCTTAAAGAATGACCCCATCATATCTAAATATTAGTGATGAAAGTTTAGTTAATTATTTTTTCTTACCTTTCATGAAATACAAGATTTGAAATTTTAAACTAGAGTTCGAGAGTTTCAGAAGAAGTTGTTCATTAAAATAAGTTGAGAGTGAAACCATCAAATTAATTATTTTATATATTCGTATTAGTATGTAATATGTGCCATGTATATTCTAATTCTAATATGTTGCTGGTGTGACTCGTACCTTACACTTATATATTGTAAATTATAAATTTTAATTTTGATCTAAAATATCTAACAGCGCCAAATTGAGTGACAAGATTAACTACTTTTCATTGTTTCGTCTTTATATAATATTATAGATTGATATCAATATATATGAACACATATATCTTATATGTATATGTAATATAAAAATTTACCTGTACAAATATATGCGGAAGCAAGACACATACTTTTTATATTATGGAATAAAAAATATTATGGCTTTAATAAATTTGATAAATATGTATATTTATCTTTTGCAAAACTACATTAAAATAATATATTGAATGTTATGTTTCAGTTAATCTTAAATGTAATTATTTATTATTTTGGTTGATAAAATAAATTGAAAAACAAACTTTTTCTTTTAAGAACATGGAAAACATAATTTTAAACATAAAATATAATATAAGCCTTTTTTAGGTAAATCTGGTCAATCTTGTTAATCTTATATCCACACAAGGGGCACAAATAACAATCCCAAATACAATACATCCCAGCCCTAAATTGCCTAAATCTCAAACACAATTGAAAGATGAGGAGATCTACGGGGACTATTTCGGAGGATCTAATAAGAGATATATTGTTGCGCCTTCCTTCAGAGACCGTAGTTGAATTAAAATTGGTTTGCAAATCGTGGCTCGCCCTCATTTTAAGCCCTAATTTCGCTAAAGCTCACCTTACAATCACAGCCGCCGAAGAAAAAGACGTTCTACACATCATCCGCACTTACGTCAATGGAAATAAATCAACCTCGGTACTCAGCAACTTGTCAGTACACCTCATTTTCCATCAATATTTCGTGATAAACTTGTTGGTTGTGGTTGTGGTATTGTCTGTCTTCGTTCTACTAATGGTGCTAATATGTACCTTTGGAACCCTACTAACCTTTCCAAACGCATTCCCTCCCCCTCCTTTCGTTGCGATGATGATGCTCTAGGGTTTGGTTTTGATGAGATTGACAACGATTTCAAGATTCTTAGGGTTGTTTGGAGATTGAAACCGAAATTTTCACACCGGAAATACGATGCCCAAGATTGTGTAGAAATTTATTTTGAGGTCTATTCTTCGAATACAAATGCATGGCGAAAGCTTGGGGATAATAAACCTACTGATCTTCCTTACAAGTTTGGTGAATTTCATGTTACTGTCAACACTGGACTTCTCTGTTGGGCTACATGTTATGGCATCATCACTTTCGACTTGCACACTGAAGTCCATACTTGTAATGGTATTAACTACACCGTTCCTACTTTTGATGGTAACATGAGTAACATCAACAACTATAATGATATGGATAGTCATGCTCTTGTCACCAACTTCAAGGATTCTATTGCTGTCATTATCTATAAGCGTAGTAATTATCAACCTATTTATAAGTTAAATTTGTGGGCGTTGGATAATGTGGAATGTCTTCGTGGTGGTGGAATCGATGCTTCATGGACTTTAATCTTCAACATTGATGTGAATTTGCCTATTGACTTTGTTCAAGGTTACCTTAATAGTGGTGATCTCCTACTTGATCTGTACCAGAACAGTTGGTATTTGTACAATCTCGACAACAAAGAAGCCAGATATTTCACGCAATCATTCTACCTTGGTCAAATTTACAAATATAGCAAGAGCCTTTTTACAATCGCGGGATTTAAACAAGTCAACTGGAATGCACAAAAGTCAAACGTCAAAGCACTTAAAAGTGTGTGCACAAAAGTCAAACGTCATATAATAAAAACAGAGGGAGTATTTTTTAACTTGAAGCAATAACTGTCATAAATCCTTTTAGCTTCAAGTTCCGACGAGAATTTAATGTCGAGACAGTAACAGTGATTTGTTAAACAGAGCAGTTTTCAAAGCCGTGCCTACTTCTTGAAGGTAAACTGCGTATTGCATTTGATGATTCTGGCTAAAATTATGAATTACAGGATGTATATTACTTTAGATCTTGTAATACAACCTTTACTTGTTACATGTCACCCTCAACTTCTGACTCGTATAAACTACAGGATATTTTGTGTATACTCTATAATATTAGGGCCAGAGTGAAAACACACAGTGAAGCTCGAAACAATATTCTTTCATTTTTTATTAACATTTCTACTTCAGATTGACATATATCCCACTTGTTTAATAAAAAGAACGGAGCTCACCTTAGTGGTGTTGGGAAGATCTCCAAGAGAGAGAAAAAAAAATTCGAGAAGAACTCCTAGCACACGCTGACCTGAGCTCCTTCAGGCTTTGATATTTCTTCATCTCTTATAATAAAAGATTTCAGCATTATGTTTCACATTTTTTTACTGTCAGTTCCTCCCTCAGAGAAGTTCTTAACACAACTCCCAGTTTGACATGGTATAATAATATAAGTACTACTGCCACCACCTCCATCAAGATTCTTAATCTTTGGCTGACAGCTCGTTCAGCTTGTAGGACTTTAGAGGACACTACCAATGCTTCTTTCTAGATCTATATCAGCAGTTTCTATTTGCAACACCGCAATGTTGTTTCAAGGCATGCCTTCTTCGAGTATTCTTTAAATTGTAACATTGAAAGAAATTTATGTGTGTGTAGTCCATCGGTTCATTTAGAATAGACTTTCTTCTACCTTATTAGCTTATTTTTCACGAAAGCTACTCGCATATGCTATTTAGTATCTGTAGTATATTCTATTTATTATCTGCAGTATATGTTACTTATGATATACAGATCTGGAGGAGAGATAGTGAACTACCTAAATGTGTCTACAGATCTTTTTTGTTAAAGCATAGACTAAAATATATGGAAATACGCTATATGTTAAGGCTATTGTGGGAGACTTTTGAAACATTTTAGGAGTATAACCTTCAAGACCAATTTTTATCAAATTGAAATAGAAACCTAATAGAGATTGATATAGTTATCAGGAGGAATGCTGGAGATGAGGAATGGAGAATCATCTGCAAATAAATTTTTATGGCTTGCGGAGAGCAATTGTGAATGGCCATAGGGACGTGGTCTTGGATACTAACAACCAAGGCCTACTGGATAGTAAAAAATTATCAACATACCTAGGTTGTTGCGACAGGCTCTGTAGTGTGACTAGGCTTAGTGGGAAATTTCCAGGCTGGAGTGATGACCTAAAATAATATTTTTCATTGATATGATCAGAACTGTTTGGCCGCTCTACGTCTACTTCAGTAAGTACCTTTTCAAGCTCATTCATGGAGTTCTTTAACAATGACATAGATCCTTCTCAAGTTAACAATACATTTTAAGGTGGATTAGTTCTTTAGTCGTCAAATAGAAATCTTCAAATTTGGTTTTTGGAATCTAGGGCCTTAAATTTAATTTTGGCTTTAGGCCTGTAACTGAGAAACAGGCACTATATCTTATATTTTTGAAGATGATCCGCTTTATCTTATTTCTTTATACTCACGAATATCTGACGTTAAAGATCCTATCAGACATACAAATTCGCAAGTTACAACAGGGAGTTGCATTCATTGTCGAAGAAAAATCAGGATGTCTTGAAGTATTAAATTTGTTTTGATAGCAAAACCAACCTTCTGGGAAGACTTGTGTTAAATATATTTATGATGTCATAACTAATATGATGTGTTTAGTTTCAGATCTTAATATCAGGACTTACTGGAAATCAGAACTTAATAAAGTCAGAACTTAATATCAGAACTTAAGGCCGTCGAGATTTATATCAGGACTAAGTGCGGGGTACTTCAGATAAGGAATGCAGCTGATTTACAGGAGAGGATCTGGACTAAAACAATAGAAGATATGCATGAAGAGTTCGACAGCTAGAAGACTTGTAGAAGATAATATCTGATTGATATATTTTACGAGACATAATTATATTCCATATCAATTTGAAGATATCTTGTAAATGTAATACTATATAAACACAGCTTATGGTTTACACTATATGTGTTATCATTCACGAGAAAAAGATATTCATTGTAACCCTAGCAGCTCTTAGTGATATTGTTCATCACTGAGAGGAGAACAACTGTTCTATTGTAACAGAGTTTATTATATTGAATATACTTGATTACTGGTTACATACTTGTGTTGATAAATCGATTTGATTGTATAAACACTATATTCCACCCCCTCCTATATTGTTGTGTGACCTAACAAGTGATATCAGAGCTACTCTGCTGATATACAAACGGTAAGATCCAGTTTACAATCACGTCTGAAGAAACACAAACTCTAACCCAAGCCCACCAAATCTCAAGAAACTCAAAACAATCAAACCCACATTCGATATTTAAACTATTAGGGTTCCCATACTGAGAGCATCTGAGTATCCTATATGGAAAGTGAAGATGGCTATGTTTCGGGAAGCCACAGATCCAGAATACCTTGATAGAATTTATGATGGACCACATAAGCCTACCAAGCTCTCTGTTGTAGTTGCTTATCAACCAGCAAAGGTCATACCAAAGGAGAAAGGTGATTATACAGCTAAAGACATCTCATCTATTGCCAAGGATACAAGGGTAAGGCATTTGCTGCATAGTACAATTGACAATGTCATGTCAACAGGGTAATTGGATGCAAGACTGCAAAGGAGATATGGGATGCTTTGGAGACAAGATGCCAGGGAACTGATGCCATCAAAAAGAACAGGAAGACAATACTCACTCAGGAGTATGAGCACTTTGACTCAAAATTTGATGTGTCATTAACCGATTTATATGACAGATTTGCCAAACTCTTGAATGCTCTGTCACTGGTGGACAAGGAATATGATCTTGAAGATTCAAATCTAAAATTCCTTTTGGCTCTTCTTGAGAATTGGGATTTAAAGTCTACTACCATAAGAGACAACTATGACCTTACTGAAACTACTCTTGATGAAATATATGGTATGCTCAAGACTCATGAACTTAATATGGACCAAAGGAGCAAAAGGCATGGAAGAAAGTCAAAGACATTTGCTCTTAAAGCTGAGGATAAAGCTCCTAAGGTGGTTGTCTCAAAAAGGGGCAACGAAAAGGCTCTCATCATAAAGTTTGATTCAGAATCATCAAATTCTGATGATGATGATTCAGAAACTGAAAGTTTGTCTGAAGTGGATGTTGATGCAGAGATGATGCAGCTGTGTGCTCTTATGATGAAGGGTATCACAAAGATAGCCTACAAAAAATTTAGAAAGGGCAAGAAGTTTTCCAGGAAAGGTGGAAGTTCTGAAAAGAAAGGGTTCAGAAAGTCTGAAGGCAAAGGAGGAAAGTCTGACAGAGGAGACAACTCAAATGTCAAATGCTACAATTGTGGTGAAAGAGGTCACATCTCTCCTGACTGCAAGAAAGGAAAAAGTGATAAAGGCCAGGAACTTATCACAAAGAAGAAAAACTGGGCATACACTTCAGATTCTGAAGAAGAGGTGTACTATGCCTTGATGGCAAATGCTGATAGCAGTTCTGAAACTGCTGAATTGAAGGTACCTCAAACAACTCTTGCTTTTCATACTGATGATATTACTGAGTTGAGATTATATCTTAAAACCATGTTCATTAGTTTTAGAGATCAGACTTTAACAAATAAAAGATTAACTTCTAAAAATCTTGCTCTTAGAAACAGAAATGACTACTTAGAAAAGGAGTTAGTTTTTCTCCATCAAATTCAGAAAGAAAGAGATGATTCTCTGTATGTTAAGAATGAATTGCTAAACTGAATAAATCTCTAAAAAATGAATTATAAAAGGAAAGAGAAATCATCAAAACTTGGACTAACTCTGGCAGAACAACTCAGAATATACTAAGTAGTGTAAACTGGAAAGAGGGCTTAGGTTATGAAGATGATAAAAGTGAGAAAGAAACTTTGACAATTAAGCCAATTACTGTTAAACAAACTGTTAAGCCAAAGGTAAATCCTGTTAAGTTTGTAGAAAAAATTGTTAAGTCTGATTCTGAAAAGATGAAAGATTATAAGACAGAAGTAAAAGAAAAGTCAACTTCTGTCAAATTAAAACAGGATAAACCAGCTGAAGTTAACATAGGCTTAATGACAAAGAAGCAGCTTAAGCATAAGCTGAAAGAACAATGAACTATGAAGGTGTAAGACCTCTGTCCTGAACACTATCATCTGAACAATTATCAAACCCTTTAAAAGGACAATGAGTATATATTTTATAACTCTCTATTTACCCCAAAAGTACTTGAGAAGGCTCAAAATGTTGGTCAACAAATGTTTATAACTTGAAATTTCTTATAAATAATTTATTAAACACTTTATAAGCAAACTCGGAATAAGAAATGAGAATTTACTTCACTCTCAAAAAACTGTCCCAACACACCTAAATACTAGTGATGACAATTTAATTATTTTGTATTAGCTTTTCATGAAATACAAATTTAAAATTTTAAAATACATATGTTGATGAGTTCAGGAAGTTGTTCAGTAAAAGAAGGTGAGAGTAAAACAACAAATTAATTTCCGCAATCGGGTTTGCTCTTTGTTTAGTCATATTCAAAGAGTGGCCAATTTAATTGTTATCTTTGATTATATATGAGTGTTGCGGTTAAAATAAGAAACTTGAAGTTTCTTTTCTCTTAAAGAATGACCCCATCATACCTAAATATTAGTGATGAAAGTTTAGTTAATTATTTTTTCTTACCTTTCATGAAATACAAAATTTGAAATTTTAAACTAGAGTTCGAGAGTTTCAGAAGAAGTTGTTCATTAAAATAAGTTGAGAGTGAAACCATCAAATTAATTATTTTATATATTCGTATTAGTATGTAATATGTGCCATGTATATTCTAATTCTAATATGTTGCTGGTGTGACTCGAACCTTACACTTATATATTGTAAATTATAAATTTTAATTTTGATCTAAAATATCTAACAGCGCCAAATTGAGTGACAAGATTAACTACTTTTCATTGTTTCGTCTTTATATAATATTATAGATTGATATCAATATATATGAACACATATATCTTATATGTATATGTAATATAAAAATTTACCTGTACAAATATATGCGGAAAGCAAGACACATACTTTTTGTATTATGGAATAAAAAATAGTATGGCTTTAATAAATTTGATAAATATGTATATTTGTCTTTTGCAAAACTACATTAAAATAATATATTGAATGTTATGTTTCAGTTAATCTTAAATGTAATTATTTATTATTTTGGTTGATAAAATAAATTGAAAAACAAACTTTTTCTTTTAAAAACATGAGAAACATAATTTTAAACATAAAATATAATATAAGCCTTTTTTAGGTAAACCTGGTCAATCTTGTTAAGCTTATATCCACACAAGGGGCACAAATAACAATCCCAAATACAATACATCCCAGCCCTAAATTGCCTAAATCTCAAACATAGTTGAAAGATGAGGAGATCTACGGGGACTATTCCGGAGGATCTAATAAGAGATATATTGTTGCACCTTCCTTCAGAGACCGTAGTTGAATTAAAATTGGTTTGCAAATCGTGGCTCGCCCTCATTTTAAGCCCTAATTTCGCTAAAGCTCACCTTACAATCACAGCCGCCGAAGAAAAAGACGTTCTACACATCATCCACACTTACGTCAATAGAAATTAATCAACCTCGGTACTCAGCAACTTGTCAGTACACCTCATTTTCCATCAATATTTCGTGATAAACTTGTTGGTTGTGGTTGTGGTATTGTCTGTCTTCGTTCTACTAATGGTGCTAATATGTACCTTTGGAACCCTACTAACCTTTCCAAACGCATTCCCTCCCCCTCCTTTCGTTGCGATGATGATGCTCTAGGGTTTGGTTTTGATGAGATTGACAACGATTTCAAGATTCTTAGGGTTGTTTGGAGATTGAAACTGAAATTTTCACACCGGAAATACGATGCCCAAGATTGTGTTTAAATTTATTTTGAGGTCTATTCTTCGAATACAAATGCATGGCGATAGCTTGGGGATAATAAACCTATTGATCTTCCTTACAAGTTTGGTGAATTTCATGTTACTGTCAACACTGGACTTCTCTATTGGGCTACATGTTATGGCATCATCACTTTCGACTTGCACACTGAAGTCCTTACTTGTAATGGTATTAACTACACCGTTCCTACTTTTGATAGTAACATGAGTAACATCAACAACTATAATGATATGGATAGTCATGCTCTTGTCACCAACTTCAAGGATTCTATTGCTGTCATTATCTATAAGCGTAGTAATTATCAACCTATTTATAAGTTGAATTTGTGGGCGTTGGATAATGTGGAATGTCTTCGTGGTGGTGGAATCGATGCTTCATGGACTTTAATCTTCAACATTGATGTGAATTTGCCTATTGACTTTGTTCAAGGTTACCTTAATAGTGGTGATCTCCTACTTGATCTGTACCAGAACAGTTGGTATTTGTACAATCTCGACAACAAAGAAGCCAGATATTTCACGCAATCATTCTACCTTGGTCAAATTTACAAATATAGCAAGAGCCTTTTTACAATCGCGGGATTTAAACAAGTCAACTGGAATGCACAAAAGTCAAACGTCAAAGCACTTAAAAGTGTGTGCACAAAAGTCAAACGTCATATAATAAAAAACAGAGGGAGTATTTTTTAACTTGAAGCAATAACTGTCATAAATCCTTTTAGCTTCAAGTTCCGACGAGAATTTAATGCCGAGACAGTAAGAGTGATTTGTTAAACAGAGCAGTTTTCAAAGCCGTGCCTACTTCTTGAAGGTAAACTGTATATTGCATTTGATGATTCTGGCTAAAATTATGAATTACAGGATGTATATTACTTTAGATCTTGTAATACAACCTTTACTTGTTACATGTCACCCTCAACTTCTGACTCGTATAAACTACAGGATATTTTGTGTATACTCCTATAATATTAGGGCCAGAGTGAAAACACACAGTGAAGCTCGAAACAATATTCTTCCATTTTTTATTAACATTTCTACTTCAGATTGACATATATCCCACTTGTTTAATAAAAAGAACGGAGCTCACCTTAGTGGTGTTGGGAAGATCTCCAAGAGAGAGAAAAAAAAATTCGAGAAGAACTCCTAGCACACGCTGACCTGAGCTCCTTCAGGCTTTGACATTTCTTCATCTCTTATAATAAAAGATCTCAGCATTATGTTTCACATTTTTTTACTGTCAGTTCCTCCCTCAGAGAAGTTCTTGACACAACTCCCAGTTTGACATGGTATAATAATATAAGTACTACTGCCACCACCTCCATCAAGATTCTTAAATCTTTGGCTAACAGCTCGTTCAGCTTGTAGGACTTTAGAGACACTACCAATGCTTCTTTCTAGATCTATATCAGCGTTTCTATTTGCAACACCGCAATGTTGTTTCAAGGCATGCCTTCTTCGAGTATTCTTTAAATTGTAACATTGAAAGAAATTTATGTGTGTGTAGTCCATCGGTTCATTTAGAATAGACTTTCTTCTACCTTATTAGCTTATTTTTCACGAAAGCTACTCGCATATGCTATTTAGTATCTGTAGTATATTCTATTTATTATCTGCAGTATATGTTACTTATGATCTACAGATCTGGAGGAGAGATAGTGAACTACCTAAATGTGTCTACAGATCTTTTTTGTTAAAGTATAGACTAAAATATATGGAAATACGCTATATGTTAAGGCTATTGTGGGAGACTTTTGAAACATTTTAGGAGTATAACCTTCAAGACCAATTTTTATCAAATTGAAATAGAAACCTAACAGAGATTGATATAGTTATCAGGAGGAATGCTGGAGATGAGGAATGGAGAATCATCTGCAAATAAATTTTTATGGCTTGCGGAGAGCAATTGTGAATGGCCATAGGGACGTGGTCTTGGATACTAACAACCAAGGCCTACTGGATAATAAAAAATTATCAACATACCTAGGTTATTGCGACAGGCTCTGTAGTGTGACTAGGCTTAGTGGGAAATTTCCAGGTTGGAGTGATGACCTAAAATAATATTTTTCATTGATATGATCAGAACTATTTGGCCGCTCTACGTCTACTTCAGTAAGTACCTTTTCAAGCTCATTCATGGAGTTCTTTAACAATGAAATAGATCCTTCTCAAGTTAACAATACATTTTAAGGTGGATTAGTTCTTTAGTCGTCAAATAGAAATCTTCAAATTTGGTTTTTGGAATCTAGGGCCTTAAATTTAATTTTGGCTTTAGGCCTGTAACCGAGAAACAGGCACTATATCTTATATTTTTGAAGATGATCTGCTTTATCTTATTTCTTTTATACTCACAATATCTGACGTTAAAAGATCCTATCAGACATACAAATTCGCAAGTTACAACAGGGAGTTGCATTCATTGTCGAAGAAAAATCAGGATGTCTTGAAGTATTAAATTTGTTTTGTAGCAAAACCAACCTTCTAGGAAGACTTGTGTTAGATATATTTATGATGTCATAACTAATCTGATGTGTTTAGTTTCAGATCTTAATATCAGGACTTACTGGAATCAGAATCAAATATGAAAAACAAGAATCACTGTTTACGGGCAGTAAATGACGTCAAACTCCTTACAGACGAGTCGTTGATAGCTTTACCTATCAGTTTTATTCAAACGCTCATTTACCTATGGAATAGGGTATTCGTTTGCGTAAATCGGACACCAGACCCAGATTTTAGCAAATCTGCAGTAATTCAGAATCCGTATCTAATATGATTCTCATAATTAGAGCAAACATAAATCATGTATATATGAGTATATATACAGATTACATAATCATCTTATGATTATACAACTCACATGAATATCATATATTCAAAACCATACATATATAAACATATTATATCAACATCAAATAATGGCGAATCACGTACATGCTCATAAATCGAAAATAGTTAAACACATAAACGAATTAAAAACTTTTCACAAGTAGCTCTGATGCCATTGAAGGGTCTTTAGCACATAAATGCAACGAAAATGTAAATTTAAATCTTAAAAAAAATGAAACCCTCCGCAGGATCCATGCGAAAAATAATATTTAATTCGTAGTTCAGTATGTTTAACTTAAGAAGCTTTACGTTAATGGAAAGATGGAGGTCTTTAATGGCGATCCAAAAATGATGAACGGAGATCCTTAGCAGCTGCTCCTCAAGTGTGAAGCACTCCACCGGTATCCACCAAGAAAACGATGTAATGAAGGAGGAAGAGATGGAGAGAATTATGGTTTTGTAAATCTTTTTGGTTGAGGCAAAAATAGGGTCTATAATAGTAAATTTATAGGCAAAATTTTCAGCTGAAAATTTTCCCATAAAATATTATTATTATTAACCCTTTATTATTCTCACTAATAATTAAAACTCCTTTTAATTATTAATCCTTTTTCTAAACACTTTAGAAATAATTCTCTCACTTGATTTAATTTCCAAAAATTAAATTCTTAATTAATAATATTAAGAACTTTTTCTTAATTCATTTATAATCAATTAAATCTCATTTAATCAATTATTAAATTTTCTAATTAATTATTTATTTCATAAATAAATAATTATCAGCCATTATTAATAAATTTCTCCACCATTAAATCATTCTCTTTTATGGTGTGACCCTGTAGGTTCAATATTAAGCCGGTAGTAGAAATAAATAATAATAAAACTATTTTATCATTATTTATATAAATTCTCTAATTCATTAAATATGATTAATTAATTAATTATATTTATTCTACATCGTGAGGGATACTTCTCAGCATATCGCGATTTTCCGGATAATACGAATTCACTACTTAGAATACCAAGAACCTATTCAGTGAGTAGGTACCGTACAATTAATTTCTTCTACCCATAAGGCATGGAACTTGTGTCAAGCCTACCTTATTTAATCACTTGATTTCCCATTCACTATGCTTAGTTATATTTAATGTAAATTAGAAACTCCTTTCTAATTGCATTCACTCTAATTCTGAGAATCATAATCCATATACCGTGCGTGTTCCGAAAGACCGCAAACATCCCTAATTCTGAGAATTAATGGATGTAACTTAAAATCAAACAAGAGAAGCCCTAACGAATCCCCTTGTTGTATCCCACAAGATGACGAGATGAATCATTTCCCAAAAATAGCTTAGTTGGTGTCCATATAGAAATTCTACCCAAGAGGAAATAGATGGATACATTCCCCGACTTCCTCTAACTTCTTTTCCGTATCGATCATACTCAAGGCATTTTTGAAATCTACCAATAGCATCGATAAGTTTGGGTTTGACAAAAGAGCCTCTACAAATCGACAAACTGCATGTAGCAGAGCCTCAGCACCTCCAGAAATACCTAAACCAAACTGAAAATCTCTCAAGGGAGTCGCAATCTCTATACCAACCTTCTTCATTGCCACTTTTAAAACCAGACACCTCAATATGTTTCTTACCGCAATAGGTTTCGCTCATCCATCAACCTTAAGAAAAGGCATTAGGGGAGAACTTGTTACAAACTCCACCAAAGAAGACATTTACCTTACAACCATTTCATTAGTGGAGTGGGGACTATAAGAAGCTCCTTATACAAAATAGATTCAGCACCATAAAAAGCATCCAATAAATGTTGAGCACTTATCCTATCTCGTCCACAAGAAGTTCCTTTAAGAAAAGATTTAATAAAGTTGTGAACAATCTTAGCACTACCTTACAAAGAAATTTTATCACCGAGTGAACTTGTTAATGCGGGAGTAGTGCATGAGGGTGTTTCTCTTCCGGGAAAAGCCTAGTTTCTAGATTTTCCGGTGCAACACCAAATGATGTCAAAACCATGACAGCTGCAGAACAATGACCATTATAAATTTTCTTAAACACTGCTTAACAGTATCTCATAGGATTTTATTCTATTTTAAGAGGAAAGGGAAGAGACATCTCTTCAAATAATGTGTCAAGTAGCTTGAAGGCCCCTCTAACACACCAAAAAATTTCCAAAGCACTGAGAATGTGCTTCTATGACATGGTATGAAGACCCTTAATGTACATGCGTGTAGAATTAGAAAATGCATTCAAGCTTCACATGAGGAATTATTACATACAACCATAGCCAAGGCAGACATAAGAGCCCGTGAATATGTAATCCAAATTTCTACATGCAGAATGGAAAAGAATATTAGAATACCTTTTAAAGAGTTGAGGCATCCAAAACACGTGGTTGGATATTAATTTCAGAAGCGGGTAAATTATCATCACTTCCGAGCAATCATTTTACGAGGAATACCTCAAATATAAGAGAAAATATAATCATCTAGTTCATATGTAAGAGGTAAGATAGAAGCGGGTAAATTATCATCACTTCCAAGCAATCATTTTATGAGGAATCCCTCAAATATAAGAGAAAATATAATCATCTAGTTCATATGTAAGAGGTAAGATAGATTTCCCAATAGCATGTTTATAATTTTTACGAAGAATGTTCATGCAATTACCACAAAACCAATATTTGACTAGACTAAGCGCAATACAAAGATCTTTATCAAGGAAGTCTTTATAAGAAATAACTTGAGATTCGGAAAAAAAAGGTGATGGTTATAGAGATGAACAATGAAATATGACGGTGTAAGACCTCTGCCGTGAACACAATCATTTGAACAATTATCGAACCCTTTAAAAGGACAATGAGTATATATTTTATAACTCTCTATTTACCCCAAAAGTACTTGAGAAGGCTCAAAATGTTAGTCAACAAATGTTCATAACTTTAAATTTCTTAGAAATAATTTATTAAACACTTTATAAGCAAACTCGGAATAAGAAATCAGAAGTTACTTCACTCTTAAAAAACTGTCACAACACACCTAAATACTGGTGATGACAATTTAATTATTTTGTCTTAGCTTTTCATGAAATACAAATTTAAAATTTTGAAATACATATGTTGATGAGTTCGGGAAGTTGTTGAGTAAATGAAGGTGAGAGTAAAACCACCAAATTAATTTTCGCAACCGGGTTTACTCTTTGTTTAGTCATATTCAAAGACTGGTCTTTACCAGGAATACCTCAAATATAAGAGAAAATTTAATCATCTAGTTCATATATAAGAGGTAAGATAGAAGCGGGTAAATTATCATCACTTCCAAGCAATCATTTTATGAGGAATAGCTCAAATATAAGAGAAAATATAATCATCTAGTTCATATGTAAGAGGTAAGATAGATTTCCCAATAGCATGTTTATAATTTTTACGAAGAATGTTCATGCAATTACCACAAAACCAATATTTAACTAGACTAAGCGCAATACAAAGATCTTTATCGAGGAAGTCTTTATAAGAAATAACTTGAGATTCGGAAAAAAGGTGATGGTTATAGAGATGAACAATGAAATATGACGATGTAAGACTTCTGCCCTGAACACTATCATTTGAACAATTATCGAACCCTTTAAAAGGACAATGAGTATATGTTTTATAACTCTCTATTTACCCCAAAAGTACTTGAGAAAGCTCAAAATGTTGGTAAACAAATGTTCATAACTTGAAATTTCTTAGAAATAATTTATCAAACACTTTATAAGCAAACTCGGAATATGAAATCAGAAGTTACTTCACTCTTAAAAAACTGTCACAACACACCTAAATACTCGTGATGACAATTTAATTATTTTGTCTTAGCTTTTCATGAAATACAAATTTAAAATTTTAAAAAACATATGTTGATGAGTTCCGGAAGTTGTTCAGTAAAAAAAGTCGAGAGTAAAACTACCAAATTAATTTCCGCAATTGGGTTTGGTCTTTGTTTAGTCATATTCAAAGACGGGCCAATTTAATCATTATCTTTGAGTATATATGAGTGCTACTGCGGTTAGAATAAGAAACTTGAAGTTTCCTTTCTCTCAAAGAATGACCCCATGATACCTAAATATTAGTGATGGCACTTTAATTAACTATTTTTTCTTACCTTCATGAAATACAAGATTTGAGAGTTTGAGAAGAAGTTGTTCACTAAAAGAAGTTGAGAGTTAAACCATCAAATTAATTATTTTATATACTCATATTAGTATGTAATATGTGCGATGTATATTCTAATTTTAATATGTTGCTGGTGGGATTCGAACCTTACACTTATATATTGTAAATTATAAATTTTAATTTTGACATGACACTAAATTGAGTGACAAGATTAACTACCAACAAAACTTTCATTATTTGGTCTTAATATAATAATATAGATTGATATCAATATATATGTACACATATATGCTATATGTAATATAAAAATTTAAGTGTAAAAATATATACCGAAACAAGACACGTACTTTTTCTATTATGGAATAAAAAATAGCATGGCTTTAATAAATTTGATAAATATGTATATTTATCTTTTGCAAAACTACCTTAAAATAATATATTGAATGTTATGTTTCAGTTAATCTTAAATGTAATTATTTATTATTTTGGTTGATAAAATAAATACAAAAACAAACTTTTTCTTTTAAAAACATGAAAAATATAATTTTAAACATAAAATGTAATATAAGTCTTTTTTAGGTAAACCTGGTCAATCTTGTTAATCTTATATCCATGCAAGGGGCACAAATTAGGTTACCCCCGATCATTGCTGCCGCAGGGGCTGCCGCCTATGAGAAATAACAATCCCAAATACAATACATCCTAGCCCAAAATTGCCTAAATCTCAAACACAATTGAAAGATGAGGAGATTTACGGGGACTATTCCGGAGGATCTAATAAGAGATATATTGCTGCGCCTTCCTTCACAGACTGTAGTTGAATTAAAATTGGTTTGCAAATCGTGGCTCGCCCTCATTTCAAGCCCTAATTTCCCTAAAGCTCACCTTGCAATCACAGCCGCCGAAGAAAATGACGTTCTACACATCGTCCGCACTTACGCCAATGGAAATAAATCAATTTCACTCATCAACCTCGGTACTCAGCAACTTGTCAGTACACCTCATTTTCCATCAATATTTCGTGATAAACTTGTTGGAACCCCGCTACTAACCTTTCCAAACGCATTCCCTCCCCCTCCTTTGGTTGCGATGATGATGATGCTCTAGGGTTTGGTTTTGATGAGATTGACAACGATTTCAAGATTCTTAGGGTTGCTTGGAGATTGAAGCCGAAATTTTCACACCGGAAATACTATGCTCGAGATTGTGAAGAAATTTATGTTGAGGTCTATTCTTCGAACACAAATGCTTGGCAAAAGCTGTAAGTACTAAATAATAATCTGAGATAACAAGTAAATGATACTCTGAATAAAACACTACAATTGGGATTAATAATGAAGAAGAGTACACAGCTTATTTAAAGAGACCAGCTGAAACGCAAACTCTTTCCACGAAGCCTACTGAAACGCAACAACCTTAATCTACTACTCCTACTACAACGCTTAGTTGATTTATTCAAACATAATAAAAACAGATAAACAGATGAAACATGTTTAGATAATATCCCCAACATGCTCCCCCTTAGTCTAAACATGTTTCAGATTTTTGACTCCAAGCAAATTCCTCATTTTCTCGAACTTGGCTGCAGACAGTGCTTTAGTTAATATATCAGCGCGTTGTTCATCCGTTTTAACATGCTTGATCACGATCAGCCCCTGCTCTACACAATCTCTTATGAAGTGATAACGCACATCAATGTGCTTACTTCTTCCATGGAAAACCGGATTTCTTGCTAGATCAATGGCAGATTTATTGTCAATGTATAAGACAACGGGACCTGATTTAATGCCTGTAATCTGACTGAGAACTCTTTGTAACCATATTCCTTGACAAGCAGCGGTTGTAGCTGCCATAAATTCAGCCTCGCACGAAGAAAGGGCAACGCAGCGCTGCTTCTGCGAAACCCAAGAAATTAGGCTCTCATCAAGATAAAATGCCATGCCGCTTGTACTTCTTCTGTCCTCCATACTTCCAGCCAAGTCACTGTCAGAAAAACCAGATAAAATATAGTTACCTCGTCCCTTTGTGTACACCAAACCATAGTGCAGAGTTCCTTTGATATATCGACATATCCTCTTGATAGCGTTCAAATGCAGCATAGTAGGCCTCTCCATATAGCGACTAACAATCCCAACAGCATAAGCTATGTCAGGTCGAGTATAGACCAAATAGCGCAAGCCTCCTACAAGACTCTTGTAATCAGTTGAGTTCACTGCTTCACCAGTTTGGTCGGCATCAATCTGCAGCTTGAAATCCATGGGATAAGTGACAGATTTACATTCGCTCAGGCCTGCCCTTTGAAGCACCTTTTTAGCATATGATGTTTGCTTTATCTCAATAAACCCCTGTCCTTGATCAACCTCCAAACCCAAATAGTATGACAACCGTCCAAGATCAGTCATGTCAAATTCTCTACTCATTTCCCCCTTGAATTTGACAATGAGTGAAGTACTAGTACCTGTAATAATTAAATCATCAACATAGACTCCGACAATCAAAGAATCAGTGCCATCCTTTCGAGTATACACAGCATGCTCATAAGGACATTTTTCAAAGCCCAAATTCATTAAACACTTGTTAAGTTGAGAGTACCACGCTCGAGGTGCCTGGCGTAAGCCATATAATGCTTTCAACAGTTTGTAAACCTTGTCTTCTTGCCCTTTTTTCACGTACCCTTTTGGTTGTGACACATAGACTTCTTCAAGTAGGACTCCATTCAAGAATGCAGACTTAACATCGAGATGATGCACCTCCCATGCATTCTTAGCTGCCAAAGCCAGGAGCAATCGAACTGTTTCCAGCCTTGTTACCGGGGCAAAAACTTCCTCGTAATCGATGCCAAGTCTCTGTACATAACCCTTAGCCACCAAGCGTGCTTTATGCTTGATTACGTTTCCATTTGTGTCTTTTTTCAGCTTAAACACCCATTTTAAGCCTATCGCCTTGTGACCCTTTGGAAGATCAGTGAGTTTCCATGTCTGATTCTTCTCTATTGTAGCAATTTCTGTATCCATTGCCACTTTCCAGTCCTCCTCCTGAACAGCTTGTTCGAAGTTCACTGGTTCATCAATACCAGATAATAGTAGCTCATCTTCTAACTCCACTATGTCAGTGGTGTTGTAAATGTCAGAAAGGCGTCTAAAACGTCGTGGTTCGCTGTCAGTGTCACTTGACATACCAGACATAGTACTTTCTGTGGTGTCTACATTCGATGATGAAGATGCAGAAACACTTTGAGTAGCTGGTGTCATGGGAGATGCTGGACTTTCAATCCCAGAATTTTCTGGTGAGTCTGGTGTGGCCTGTGCCTCTGATGTAAAAACATCGAATGTAAATTGCCCTCCTGCTGTCTGAGTGTTACATTCCTCTGACTCATTCCAGAACCATCCTTTTGCCTCGTTGAATGTAACATCTCTGCTTACGTGTATACGCCCTGAATCTGGGTCGTACAACCGATAAGCCTTGGTTCCTGGCTCACGACCAAAATGAACCAAAAGTTTACTTCGATCATCAAGTTTCTTTGTAAACACAGCTGGCACTTTCATGTATGAGAGACATCCAAACACCCTCAGAGAATCAACAGATGGTTTTTTCCCCATACCAGGCCTGATATGGAGTAATATTTGAAAGTGCTCGTGTGGGGAGTTTATTCAAAATATAGACTGCATGTGTGACAGCTTCACCCCAGAATTTTGCAGGCACTTTTCTTTCTTTTAACAAGCTTCGAGCCATGGCAACAACGGTACGATTACGGCGCTCTACAACACCATTTTGTTGTGGTGTGTAGGGCGCGGTATAGTGTCTCAAAATACCCGCTTCTTCACAAAGGACGTAAAATCTTTAGAGCAAAATTCCCCTCCACGATCAGTACGGAACACCTGTATCTTCTCCTTTGTTGCATTTTCAACAAGATTTTTAAATTTCTTGAAACAAGCCAGTGCGTCAGTTTTAGACTTAAGCATATATGTCCACATCATACGAGAGTAATCATCGACTAATAACAAGAAAAAACGATTACCAGCAGGGGTAGGGGGTGAGATAGGTCCGCAAAGGTCTCCATGTATCAATTCTAATGCACCTTTAGCAATAAAATTTGAATGAACAGGGAATGGCTTACGTGATTGTTTAGACATGAGGCACCCGCTGCAAAGTTCTTTTGGTTGATTGAGTGAAGGCAGCCCACGCACCATATGATTGTTTGACATTAGTTGCATCGCCTTGAAGTTAACATGTCCGAGACGTGAATGCCACAGCCACGTATTTTCTTCTCCTTTTGTCAGCAAACACGTTTCTTTAATATCTTCAATATGGATCTTGTAGAGACGATTTGCAGAACGTCTCACGTGCATAAGAAGTCTTCCACAGCTATCATAGACATACAAACTGTCCCCGTTCAGTACCACCCTGTTTCCTTCTTCAGAGAGTTGACCCAGACTTATAATATTACTTTGCAACGTTGGTATATAATATACTCCATGTAAGACTCTAGTTTCACCATTCTTGCAGGCAATCCTGATTGTGCCTTTTCCTTCAATATTAACAAAAGATCCATCTCCAAACTTCACCCTGCCTTTCATTGTCTTGTCCAAACTCTCAAATTTTTCACGTCTCCCGGTCATGTGATTGCTTGCTCCGTTATCTAAATACCAAGTATCCTCTGTCACAGTTCTGGTTGAGTCAGCACCTTCAGATAGAAGTATCACTCCATCTACACTCTCCTCATATTTAACCATCAAGAGTGCAGGTTCATCGTCATGTGTCTGGGTTAAATTTGCTTCACCCCGTTGCAATCTGTTTCTCCTTGATTTTCTACATTCAGCTGCGAAATGTCCATAGCCACCACAATTAAAGCACTTTACTTTACTCCTGTCAAACCTGCCACGACCACCTTGATTGTCCCTTTCTCTATGATCATTTCCAAACTGCTGACCGCTTCGACTGGATTTTTTCAACCATTCTTCATGTGTGAGCAAGAGCTTTCCTCCACTGTCACTCTCACGTTTCGACCATTCCTCCTCAGTCAATAAGAGTTGTTGTCCCTCCTTGCTATCCACTTGACCAGATATTCGTTCCTCATGTGCTTTTAGAGAACCGATTACCTCTTCAACTGACATTTTCTCGAGATCTCCAAATTGTTCGATAGCTGAAGCAATTTGCAGAAATTTCGATGGCACTGCCCTTAGCAATTTCTTTACAACATACTCTTCTCCAATTGTCTCTCCAAGTGCCCTGATATTCGCTACCAGACCATTTAATTTCATGCAGAAATCATCTAAATTCTCAGAATCTTTCATATTTAAAGACTCAAACTCAGATTTAAGAGTTTGAGCTTTAGCTTTCTTAACCTTCTCAGCACCCAACGAAACCGTCTTAATCGCCTCCCATGCTTCTTTTGCGGTTTTCCGTTCTGCGAGTGTCAACAGCAAATCTTCTGAAATACCTTGATAAATCATGGCCAAAGCTCGTTTGTCTACCTTGTCGTCCACATTGGCCTTTGGGTCTTTAGGGTCAATTGCTTCCCACACGTTATGTGCTTGCATGAAAACTCTCATTTTCATCGCCCACGCAGTATAGTTAGTCTTTGTTAACATAGGATAACTCAGACCTAGCTGCCCCTGCCCTTCTTTACTCTTACTTGACTCTGCCATTCCGTTTGACACAGGGTACTAATTGGGATAAAATAGCTCTGATACCAGATGTAAGTACTAAATAATAATCTGAGATAACAAGTAAATGATACTCTGAATAAAACACTACAATTGGGATTAATAATGAAGAAGAGTACACAGCTATTTAAGAGACCAGCTGAAACGCAAACTCTTTCCACGAAGCCTACTGAAACGCAACAACCTTAATCTACTACTCCTACTACAACGCTTAGTTGATTTATTCAAACATAATAAAAACAGATAAACAGATGAAACATGTTTAGATAATATCCCCAACATGAACCTGGCTCTGATACCAGATGTAAGTACTAAATAATAATCTGAGATAACAAGTAAATGATACTCTGAATAAAACACTACAATTGGGATTAATAATGAAGAAGAGTACACAGCTTATTTAAAGAGACCAGCTGAAACGCAAACTCTTTCCACGAAGCCTACTGAAACGCAACAACCTTAATCTACTACTCCTACTACAACGCTTAGTTGATTTATTCAAACATAATAAAAACAGATAAACAGATGAAACATGTTTAGATAATATCCCCAACAAAAGCTTGGTGATAATAAACCTACTGATCTTCCTTACAAGTTTGGTGAATTTCATGTTACTGTCAACACTGGACTTCTCTGTTGGGCTGGATGTTATGGCATCATCACTTTCGACTTGCACACTGAAGTCCTTACTTGCGATGGTATTAACTACCCGGTTCCTACTTTTGATAGTAACATGAGTAACATCAACAACTATAATGATATGGATAGTCATGCTCTTGTCACCAACTTCAAGGATTCTATTGCTGTCATTATATATAAGCGTAGTAATTATCAACGTATTTATAAGTTGAATTTGTGGGCGTTGGATAATGTGGAATGTCTTCGTGGTGGTGGAATCGATGCTTCATGGACTTTAATCTTCAACATTGATGTGAATTTGCCTATTGACTTTGTTCAAGGTTACCTTAATAGTGGTGATCTCCTACTTGATCTGTACCAGAACAGTTGGTATTTGTACAATCCCGACAACAAAGAAGCCAAATATTTCACCCAATCCATTCTACCTTGGTCAAATCTACAAATATTGCAAGAGCCTTTTCACAATCCCGGGATTTAAACAAGTCAACTGGAATGCTCCTCCTGAAGCTAGCTGATAAACATGGAGAGGAGTACTTATTCTGGTGTTCTTGCATATCCCGGTTATTGTTTTCTTTTTTTTATGAATGCATCATTAAACTAAAGATCCTTAAGTTATACTTTATCAACATCATGTGGAATGCTAGCTCTATAATGTTTTATTTCTTACCATAAATTGGCAAAGAATTTAAGTTGCTTTGATATCCTTGTGTGCATTTTAATTAATGGATTTCCTTAGATTTTCAAAAGGTTAACATCAACTGGTAGTGTTTTAAAGTTTACAAGTGTTACTGAGAGGTAGTATATATTCTTCTGTGCGTTTTACTGTGTCTCCATATCTTAGTGATGAGGATTGAACTAGTTACATGTCGCGCTCAACTTCAGACTACTATCATGTACAGGACATTGTTGTGCTTATTGTACGTGCTTGTAACTACATAGGTCCGAGCATGTATCTATTTGTTATTCGTAATGCTCCTTGGATCCTCTAACTTGTCATACCATTATAGTAACCAGCACTGGATCTATAAAGAAAAGCCTGAATTTTTTTAAGTACTTGTCAATCTTCAATATCATCATTTAACAAGTTGAATTTTGTACTTACATGTATTACATTGAAATCTAATTAGAAATTTATATCATATCTTAATAAACAAGATTTAATTAGTGAGTATTGTTAACCTAGCTAGATCAGTGGTCTTATTTAGCAGAAACACAAAATAAGCAATTCCTATGAATTGTGATTGCAGTAGTATAGGAGCTAGCTGCAGTGATGTAAGTACTAGTGTTGAGTGGAAAGAGGATCAGTAAATTACATAGGTTACTTGAGTACTCGCATATCTTTAAGACAGATTAAAGTGATTGAATTTTAACTAATTCTAAACTGGGAAAAGGAAATTCTGAAATCATTGATCATTGATTAAGGATATACAAATATGTGTAAAGGTGATCCTTAAAAAAATTAATTCTTTTACAAGAGCTCTATTTGTGAATGACAATGTGTAGCCTTATAGTATCTACAGGACAAGATACCCTTTAATCCTGGCCGGTTAAGTTGTAGAGAACTCTTTGTAATGTCGCTTATCCAATGACAGGGACCTTATAACTCTCTTTAAAGCAATATATAACTTGAGTTCTTACTAGACCAGCTACAACTTAAGTCTCATATGTGTTTATCATGCATGAAGATCCTCAATTGGAATCCCCTGTATATGTATTCTAAACGGGTGCTATTCAAATATGGCAACATGTATAGTTTCATGGGGATCTTTTAAATTCGCTTTGAACCGACTTGGATAGGTGAGCTTACTATATATTTTAGCTTGCAATGGTAACTGCTGTCATTATACTTTTAGCTTCTAGCTCCGACGAACATTTTATGCCTAGACAGTAACAACATATAGAACAGTGACTTGATGGATTTGAAACTGTATATATACTCTTTAAAAGAAATCACTATCTATAATATCGGTCACTCGTATAGTACTCTTATTAATGTTGAGCTGTACAAGGGATATAAAACAAAAAAAAGGCTGGTATTTGTTAAACAGAGCAGGTTTTCATATCCGTACCTACTTCTTGAAGGTATACTGCATGTTGCATTGGATGGTTTGGCTAAAATAATGAATTACAGGATGTATATTACTTTAGATCTTGCAATACAACCTTTACTTGCTACTATCAACATACCTAGCTTGTTGCTACAGACTCTGTATTGTGACTAGGCTAATGGGACACTCAGGCATGGGTGACGACCCAAAATAATATTTTTCTGTCGTATGATCAGAACTGTTAGGCTGCTCTACACCTACTTGAGTAAGTACCTTTTCAAGCTCAGTCATCAAACAGCACGGTCAAGATGACGGCACCATATCTTTTATCGTATTTCCTTTATACGGATGGCTACATCTGTGTGATTGCCGTTCTACAATGTTGAAATCCATTTGTGGGATAAATTAACTTCTTACATATATGTTTACAGTTCACAATTTAAATCTTGTATTACAACCTTTCCTTTATGTGTTCCATTGTAGGGAGGAATCTGGTTCAAGATATAAGTCCAGTAAATGGGAATCTAAAGGTCCTAATTAAGTGTTCTAAATTTTGCATTGAAATTTCTTTTTAATTAGACTTACGATTATAAGTTGAATTTGTTTAACTTTGTGTTTTGTTATGCCCTACACTGCACTTAGATACTTGGAATGTGATGTCTGACTCAATTTGGTACTTCCAAATTGCAATTAGATACTGCAATTGAGCTCACCTTAGTTTTGTTGGGAAGGTTCAGTTTCAACAGGGAGATTGTGAGATGTAAAATTCATCAAAGTTGAAGTAACGTCGACAACCAGGGGGCTGATTTAGCTCATTTATTCCAATTTCATTCCCATCATAGTGTTGTTGTAGCTCACGTACAACTTGTTTTATTGTTGGCCTTTTCCTCCCATTGGACTTTAAGCATCTATAAGCAATGTTAGCAAAAGCCTTCCCGCCCCTCACTGGTAATCGGTGAATCAAGAATATCCAATATACGATTTTCTTTCATATCTGATGAAAAAAGTTTTTGCTAAACTTCGTGCTTCAATCTCAGTGACCTAGGTGGCAAGATTGGTTTCAGTCCGGTCAAAAACTCAACATGAACTACCCCAAAGCTATAAACATCACTTTTATCTGTAAATTGACTTGACCAGAAGTATTCAGGATCTAAGTAACCGAATGTACCTTGTACTCTTGTAGTCAGGTGAGTTTGGTCAACTGAAATTGATCTTGAAGTTCCAAAGTCTGCCACTTTTGCTATGTACTTTTTGTCCAAAAGTATATTTGATGACTTCATATCTCGATGATATATTGGCAATGATGCGGCGGAGTGTAAATAACAAAGAGCTCCTGCAATTTATGTGGCCACACATACCCAGACATCCCATGTAAGTGGATGGTATTCATTTTGCTCGCGAATATATATATATATATATATATATATATATATATATATATATATATACTGTATCAGTGTTCCGTTAGGGATAAACTCATAAACTACTAAAGGGACATCCGTCTCCAAGCAGCATCCATGTAGCTTTACTATATTTATGTGGTTTATTTGCGATAAAATAGCAACCACGTTAATAAAGTGTTCGAGTTTATTTTTATCTTCTATCTTGGATTTTTTAACTGCTATGCTATGAACTAATGTTTTACAGGAAGCTGAAGTAGTATTACGATAATAAATATGATAATAGTTGGATTACAATGACACTGACTCCTCACTTTCGCGAGGTAAGACTCTCCCAAATACTCTCACAATACAATTATAATCAGATAACTCCTCAATGCTAGTCCCCCATTTGTTATATCCTCATTACAATATTAAATGTTGTGAAGTTCCTGTTATACCCCTGCTGCTATGTCATTATTTCCCTTGTAACATGTTGACCTATCTTGACGCTGTCTTCTTTTGTAAGTCAATAATATATGTTGTCTATTGTCATTCCTAGCATTACCCCCGGCGAGAAGATTTACCTTGTCCTCAAGGTGTAAATCAGGGAAGAACTGGATGATATTGCTGGAGTGCTCCCAAGTAGATTCACTTTCTGGAAGACCTTCCCATTTAATGAGCACTTCATGATCTGTTGCTTGCCGTGCGGAAGAAGTCCTAATTTCCATTACCTGCTCAGGCTTACTCTCCATCACCATTGACTTCGTGGGAATAGGGGGAAGCTGGGGAGAGGTAACTAGGTGTCCAACAGCTTTCTTAAGTTGAGAAACAAGAAACACCGGGTGTATTCTTGTTGTAGATGGAAGGGCCAGCTTTTAAGCAA
The DNA here is from genome assembly GCF_009905375.1 of Apium graveolens. Classification (NCBI taxonomy): domain Eukaryota; kingdom Viridiplantae; phylum Streptophyta; class Magnoliopsida; order Apiales; family Apiaceae; genus Apium; species Apium graveolens. The sequence continues at coordinate 1,705 of NW_027420616.1, read as the reverse complement.
CACAGCCCACTCTTTGTGTGATTTCATAGGGCCCGTAGTACCTCGAACTGAGCTTGTCAAATGGTCGTCTAGCTAAGGATTGTTGCGGGTAAGGTTGCAGCTTAAGATACACATGATCACCCACTTTGAACTCCACTTCTCTTCGACTCAAATCTTCCTGCAACTTCATTCGATGCTGGGCTTGTAAAAGGTTAGCTTTCAAGTCATCGAGAATGGCATCCCGTTCGACAAGTTGATCCTCTAGGGATGATAGAGCTGTAGTACCCGGGTGAAACTTGAATAATTGAGGGGGACTTCCTCCCTACAGAACTTTAAAAGGGGTGTAGCCTGTAGAGACATGGTACGAAGTGTTATACCAGTGTTCAGCCTATGGTATATACTTTATTGGGTAACGGCAAGGGCTGCAACAATCCCGCTGGGCTTAAACAAGAGGTCTTTGATTGTTGGCAAGTAGGGCAGACCTTTACATATGTTGCCACTTGTTTACGCATGCCCGGCCAGTACCAATTCGCAGCCAACCTTTGATACATTTTAAGGTCTCCTGAATGATCTCCCATCGGAGAATCATGATAGTCCTATAGAAATTTATTCAATAATACAGAATCCTTTGGTATCACTACTCTTCCCTTATACTTTAACACATCATGTTCCAACTGGTAACCTTTAGGGACCTCCCTTCCTGCCTCAAATCGTTGGTGAGTTGCTTAATAAAAGGATCCTCCTGAATTTGAGGGTAAAGATTAGACCATTTTACCACCCCCCCTGAAGAAATTAGAGCACCTAACTCAATTGAACCAGGAAATTCACGTGACAAGGCATCAGCGACCTTGTTTGAATTCCGGGCTTATAGTGAATTTCGAAGTCGAAACCCATTAATTTGCTTATCCACCGCTAATACCCAGAACCAACTTCCCGCTTCTCTAATAAATATTTGAGACTTTGTTGGTTTGTTCCGATTATAAACCTCCTCCCCAAGAGATAGTGCCTCCATTTGAGCACTGCCAAAATACTAGCCATCAATTATTTCTCGTAAATAGACTATAGACGTGCCCTTACACCCAAAACCTTACTGAAATAAGCGATCGGGTAACCCTCTTGTAACAAGACTGCACCTAACCCAAATCCCGAATCATCTATTTCAATAATAAAATTTCTGGCAAAATCAAGCATGACAAGGATGGGAGCTTGCATAAGGGCCAGTTTCAACTGTTTAAATGCTGTCGTCGCTTCCTGAGTCCAACCAGGTGTCTCCACTTGCAAAATAATAAAATTTTTATATTACAATATATGTGAAAGGTATCACTATATTCTTACTTTTCCTAATCGTTGTGGTTAACATTTTTGTCATATATTTTTAGTAGGCCACATGCATCTGGAGTTTCTATATATGTGAGTTGTTATAATATTTTTTAAGCCTGATATTTCTTATTTAAACTCATCAGTTTTCTTCTTCTATTGTTTGGTATTTATGTGTAGTTTCTATTACAATTTTTATCATTGTACTTATGTCTCATTTAATACCATTTCAACTCAAGTAAAACTTATATACTATTATAATTAGTTCATAATTGTTTTCAAACAAAAAATTGTTTGATGCTCGTGTGCGGAGCGCAGGCATAAATACTAGTTGCATAATAAAATCTGGACGAATTATATTTGTTTCCTCAGTTCCTAGTAAATTTGTCCCTCAAGTGATTCCGTCATA